>NC_057810.1:165028592-165064887 GCF_018294505.1 Triticum aestivum
GTGTGTGTGTATATGCATGTGAGAGAAATAGTGATTTCCAATTGAGATTAGTGAAAAGAGTGGTACATAGTAGTCAGAAAGATATATATATATATATATATATATAGAGAGAGAGAGAGAGAGAGAGAGAGCATGTGCGTGAGACAGCCCGACATCCCGGGAGACATTGTGAGCATGTGTGAAAGAGAAATGCCGATACATATAAAGTGTGTGCACTTATGCATTAGATAGTGATTGTGAGAACGGGCCGAGGCATAGTGCATCTACGTGTAAAAGGCGGTTCTATGCATTAAATTAAAATATAAATGGCATTATTATTCTGGATGAGGTCATGAATTTTGCAAATTGCGTATGAACGAAAATCGTCTATCATACACCCATAATCTATTGAATTCTAGCATGTGCATGTGTTTATTTCATATTATCGATCCATAGAGTGAGAGCGGTTTGAAATACAGGCAATGCATTGCTTTTGCAATTCATATATAAACATTAATTAGTGCACTCCATGTTGTTAGTGTGAAGCACATTATACATTTGTCACTTACATGGATACATTCCAAATTGCTAGCTACGAAATAGAATACATGTTGAATTCAACATAAAGGGGGTTTTGAAGATTCAAATTCATAGGAAGTGCATTCATCTATTTGAACCCGAGATAGTGGCATTTGTAAATCAGATCTAAAACAGGGCATCAATCTTTGTTGTGCGTTTGAACATGCTATATATTCATAAGCATGCCTAACTTTTTTTTGCAACCAAGGAGATTATATAGGGAACCATGCATGAACTGAGGTAAGTTGCATATTTTTTAATATATACTCGTGTACAATGTATATTCAAATGACCCTCCATTCCAAACTAATCACAGCTTTAGAATTTTCAAGATTAAGATTTATGAAGTTTGACAAATCCTGAAAGTTCAATTCAAGAGAACCGAAAATATTAATGCTTCTACTCCCAAATATTGAATGAAGCGCCAAATAAGCCTCTGGTCACCCGAAACCGCATGAGACTAATATTTGGTGGTAGGAAATTACTGTCCTGACTCTGGCCCGTGTAGCCTATCGGCTCGATGTCCAAAGTTCTGAACCGGGGTAGGTTTGTAACTTCACCAAGACACCAGTCTCAATCGCCTCCGAGAAGCATTCATACGTCGTGGGCGCCTAAACACTCATGTGCTCGGCCGAAATCTATCCCGCCCACCATTTGGGACACCTGAGATTAATGTCCTACCCCCAACCTGGAATATGTCTGAAATTTTAGATGGGGGCAAAGTTTGTAACTTTTCCCAAATTTCAAACAAGCACGTCCCAAACCGAAACATTGTTCCCCCTTAGTTCCCTCTCCCTCCGTTTCCCCATTCATACTCTGTGGGCGCCAAAACACCCTCTCCACCAGCCGCGAAAACCCAGCCTCCTCCGTCCTCCACCCCATAGCGCCCAATCCACCACCGCCCTCCTCCATCACGCTGGAGCCGGTACCCCGACGTCGTCGTACAATGAAACCGCAACCGCAACGCCCTCAAGGACTTAGCAGCTCAAGACGAGGCAGAGCTACCTCCACGACGCCGACGCCGACGTGCGCCATACTAGAACCACTTCGACCACGCCGTCCTGCGCCTCACTGCTGCCGCTCCACTGTCACAACCGTCCACCGCACCGGAGCTATTCCCGCTACGTCGTCGTTCGCCGCCTTGAATCTGGTTCCCCGCCGCAAACAAACGGCCACCGCACCACACTCAACAACTTGGCCATGGGTTCGTCCAAGGCTCCACCGTCCTCCACAACTTCTCGTTTCCAGCGAACCACAAGAAGATCGTTCGAAAAACAGAAGGAGGACATAGCACTGCCAGCAGAAGGAGGTACACCTCTTCCCTTATTCGTGCAACTCTTACGTCTCTGCTCACACCGTATTCATCCCACGAAAGAAACAAGTTGAGCACTTCTTACTACATCTTCTTCGTGATACTAAATGCACAAGGTTTCCTCCCATTTACTATTTCACCTTTGCTAGAGGTCAGTAGCCCACCTGGATTTCAATTCAGGGTCAGTCAAACCGCAATTAAAATAAGCAGCACCCGCTTAGGCGCGCG
Organism: Triticum aestivum; assembly: GCF_018294505.1. Classification (NCBI taxonomy): domain Eukaryota; kingdom Viridiplantae; phylum Streptophyta; class Magnoliopsida; order Poales; family Poaceae; genus Triticum; species Triticum aestivum. Next base: position 165,030,691 of record NC_057810.1, read on the forward strand.
GAGCACCTAGTCCACCTGTTCGCCGGGGAAGTGGCGCATCGTTTTCTATCATGGGGGTGTGGGGCACAGGAGCTGCTTGTGCTTGATCTGGAGGTCGGCGGGGCTTGAAGCGATGGCCGGGGGGCGGTGCCAAGCACGGCGGTGCGGTGAGGTCGAGGGGAGGGCGGAGGCAGGGGACTGGGCCGATGGTCACTCGCGTTTCGAGAAAGATCGTAACACTGACTGGCTGGATGTAGATGAAAGCGATCTGCCCGTTCTTTGTACATCGGATGGTGCAGAAAAAATGGACTGGCCTATTTGTTTTCAGTTGACTGTTATTTTCATAGAATCCTGTAGTAATTTCGTGTGCCATGCATGTTGTAGAGCTATCATACGTCTCCCCTCATTTATTTCTCACCGACCTGCTATCTGCTACCTTTACATTGTACTAATTGTGCACACACTTCACCCATACTCACACTATTGTTTTTTATGCATGGGTATTTTAGACTCTGACGCAATGTTGATGAATACAAAAAAGAAAAGATAGAAGTCGCTCCAGTGTAATTCGAAGATAAGCACTAAGCGTTTTAGCGCTCTAAAGGGTGCAGTGTTAGCAGATGGAGACAGTAAACGTGGCTCTACAGTTGATGATCTCAATTGCCACACACAACCATCCCAGGTGCTTGCTTTAACTTTGCGCTGTCAAATGTGGTTGCATGTTGCATATGGTGTCTAGCTTGTATTGCTTCCAATTTGGTTAAATTGCATCTGCTTAATTTACACATTATACCTTTGATAATGACATGCCTTCCTATTTTTGATACATACTACATATGTCTATTAACAATGTTCGTACATCAAACTAATGCTCTTTTGTATCCCTCATCAATCACTTATGATGAGACAGTCACCCCGATTGGTTACTAGGAGACGCGCTACTCATTTAAAGAGTGCAGTGTCGTCCTCCCCACATGATTCTCAAGAAACAGCAAGGTTAAATGAAGATAGTCAATGTAGCTCTCTAGTTGATGACCACAATTCCCCCACACCACCATCGCAGGTGCTTGCTGTTACTTGGCAGTGTGATATGTGGTTGCATGTTGCATATGGTGTCTACCTTGTAATGCTTCTAATTAGGGTAAATTACATCTGCTTAGTTAACACATTATACCTGTGAATATGATATGCCTTCCTGTTTTTGGTACATACTACGTATTTCTATTAACCATGTTCTTACATCAAACTACTTTTTTTGTGTATCCCTCATCAATCACTTCTGACGATACACCTTCAAGTTGACAGTGTAATATTGGTTGCATCTTGCATATCATTTCAAACATGTATTGCCTCTAGTTTGTTGAAGTGCCACTTATAATGAGACACATCTAACTTGGTAGAGTGATTTTGGTTGGATCTTTCATATGGTGTCTAGATTGCATTGCTTCCAATTTGTTGAAATGCCTTCTGCTTAGCGTTTTTCATACATATTCCATCGTCCTACAATGTGGTTGCCATACATAAAAGTTGTGTTCGTCGATATCATGCATCAACGAATTTGGAAGTGCGAATTTCATTCCTTTTTCTTGTGTGTTTACTTGACAAGGTAAAATCTTAAAGGACGAAGGCACGGAATGATGGTGGTCCTGTGGAGCAACCGGAACGGATGATCTTTGCAGACTCTCCTGCTACTCCTACTGCAGTGCAAGTTCCATATCTCATCTCCCTGATGACCCACAAGTATAGGGGATCTATCGTAGTCCTTTCGATAAGTAAGAGTGTCGAACCCAACAAGGAGCAGAAGGAAATGACAAGCGGTTTTCAGTAAGGTATTCTCTGCAAGCACTGAAATTGTAGGTAACAGATAGTTTTGTGATAAGATAATTTGTAACGGGTAACAAGCAATGAAAGTAAATATGGTGCATCAAGGTGTCTCAATCCTTTTTGTAGCAAAGGACAAGCCTGGACAAGTTCTTATATGAGACAAGCGCTCCCGAGGACACATGGGAATTATCGTCAAGCTAGTTTTCGTCACGCTCATATGATTCGCGTTCGTTACTTTGATAATTTGGTATGTGGGTGGACCCGTGCTTGGGTACTGCCCTTTCTTGGACAAGCATCCCACTTATGATTAACCCCTATTGCAAGCATCCACAACTACAAAGGAAGTATTAAGGTAAACCTAACCATAGCATGAAACATATGGATCCAAATCAGCCCCTTACGAAGCGACGCATAAACTAGGGTTTAAGCTTCTTTCACTCTAGCAACCCATCATCTACTTATTACTTCCCAATGCCTTCCTCTGGGCCCAAACAATGGTGAAGTGTCATGTAGTCGACATTCACATAACACCACTAGAGGATAGACAACATTACATCTCATCAAAATATTGAATGAATACCAAATTCACATGACTACTTATAGTAAGACTTCTCCCATGTCCTCAGGAACAAACGTACTACTCACAAATCTTATTCATGTCCATAATCAGAGGGGTATTGATATGCATTAAGGATCTGAACATATGATCTTCCACCAAATAAACCAACTAGCATCAACTACAAGGAGTAATCAACACTGCTAGCAACCCATAGGTACCAATCTGAGGTTTTGGTACAAAGATTGGATACAAGAGATGAACTAGGGTTTGAGAGGAGATGGTGCTGCTGAAGATGTTGATGGAGATTGACCCCCTCCCGATGAGAGGATCGTTGGTGATGACGATGGTGATGATTTCCCCCTCCCTGAGGGAAGTTTCCCCGGCAGAACAGCTCCGCCGGAGCCCTAGATTGGTTCCGCCGAGGTTGCGCCTCGTGGCGGCGGAGTTTCGTCCCGTAAGCTTGCTTATGATTTTTTCCAGGGTAAAAGACTTCATATAGCAGAAGATGGCCATCGGAAGGCTGTCAGGGGGCCAATGAGGCAGGGGCGCGCCCCCACCCTCATGGACAGGGTGTGGGCCCCCTGACGCTGATTCTTTCGCCAATATTTTTTATAAATTCCATAAATAACTTTCGTGGACTTTCAGGACTTTTGGAGCTGTGCATAATAGGCCTCCAATATTTGCTCCTTTTCCAGCCCAGAATCCCAGCTGCCGGCATCCTCCCTCTTCATGTAAACCTTGTAAAATAAGAGAGAATAGCCGTAAGTATTGTGACATAGTGTGTAATAACAGCCCATAATGCAATAAATATCGGTATAAAAGCATGATGCAAAATGGACGTATCAACTCCCCCAAGCTTAGACCTCGCTTGTCCTCAAGCGGAAGCCGATATCGAAAAATATGTCCACATGTTTAAAGATAGAGGTGTCGATAAAAATAAAATACGAACATGAAGGCATCATGATCATCTATCTATTATCTTTACCTAATAATAAAGCAAATTGGGTTTCTTTCGTCCGTCATAGCATGTTTTTAGAAAAATGTCCCTCTATTTCAGAGAATTCAACCCGCAGTCCTGTTTTAAGTTAAAACGAATCGTTATTTTTGTATTTTACACAAAAGCCCTGTCTTTTCTTGAAATCAACCCGCCGTCCGGATTTAAGTCACACCCGAACCGTTATTTTACATTTTTCGAAATCCCCCTGATGTTTTAGGTAATTCATCCGCGGATCATATTTAAGTCAAACAAATGCTTTTTAAAATTATCCATATCTTTTAAACGGTAACTCCGATTTGAACATGTTATATATGAAATTTGATTAGAAAAATATGTAGAATATGAATATGAGATTATTTTTACCTGTTAATTATTTTCAATATTATTTTGGAATACATTTGAGCCAAATAAAATGATTTTCTAAATTATCTGTATCTTTTAAACCGTAACTTCGATTTTAACATATTATATATGAAATTTTATTAGAAAAATGTGTGGAATCTAAATATGATGTTAATTTTACCTGTTAAATATTTTTAAAATATTTTTATGGAAGCAAACTTATAATTTATAGCGCAAGATCCATTTTTTCATACTGGCGGCGATCCTGATTGCAAATAAACACCCCACTATAACCATATACGGAAAAGAAAACATCGATAACTACACGTGCATACCTCTGAAAAATGTCACAAGGAAAACAACAGATTTCTCATCGCGAGAGAGAAAGAGAGAGAGAGAGAGAGAGAGAGAGAGAGAGAGAGAGACGCCTTAGGATTAACCATATTCAACACACGTTTTTGTTGTTTTGTGTGAACACCGGGGCCATCGCCGGCGAGGGTGAGAAGGAGGATAAGCGGCAACACAAATATGATGCCTCGCAAAAATAAAGGAGATGGACCTATTGTGGTCTTGAGTGATGGTTGTTGATTTAAGAGTGTGTGTTATGTTTTCTCTCCCGTTGCAACGCACGGGCATTTTTGCTAGTATATATTAAAAGTACTTTACGGGTAACTAGAAAAAAGAGAATTATGCTAGAAATTACCACAAAAAACAGAATCATCTAACCTTTAATTTTTTTACATCAGAAATCACAATCGTTAGATCTACTTTAAAGCTTAAAAAATTACCCACCATTGCCATTACATAAAAGACAGTTCAGGAAATAAACTAGAAATTACCAAAAAAATTAGAAACATCAGACCATTAAAATGTCATGTCATTATTACTAGCATTACAATCAATGGATGAGATCAAACAGTAAAATACCGTCGCTGGACATGATATTTCTGAGTCCTTATTTTATGGCTGTAAAAGAAAAAGAAAAATCTTTAGTTTCAAACCTAGCGCCGCCACAGCCTTCTCACGATCGATCGCGAGTTGCTCCTTGCATCACTGTCGCCGGCATGCAGATGGTCCAAAGCGTATGCAAGATCCCACGCCATGCATCCCTCCACTTTCCCAGATTTAGTTATTTTTAATTCCGGCAAGTAGCATCCTTGCACCGTCACTGACGCCTATAGCAATCTGATGTGCAGCCATGCTCACAAGCAACCGAAGCCACGGCCAGTTGATCGAGCTAAGCATAGATACGTACGTACGTAACTACATATATTTTTCTTTTGATTGCATAACCTATTTCTTTATACAGTACTCCCTCCGTCCGGAAATACTTGTCATCAAAATGGGTAAAAGAGGATGTATCTAGACGTATTTTAGTTCGGGATACATCACCTTTTATTCATTTTGATGACAAGTATTTTCGGACGGAGGGAGTACAACATATGATCTCTAGATTTTTCATGTCTTTGCTTAATTTTTCCTTTTTTTATGTATTGTGCACAGCTGGGCGTTGGTCACCATGGTTCAAGATTAAATTTATTGGAGTGAAGATCGTGACAGTGATTTCATTGTTGTGATTACGGGATAACTTCGGGAGAAAAATTCCAAGCCAGGTAAGAAAAATAGAGGGTATATTAGTACTCCAGTGATACCCACGTGTATAAAAATATAGGAACTGATTGTACCATATTGCTGCGACGTGCATGCCGTAATGGATAAATTTGAGGTTGCCGCAAGAAGATCTTCGAAGTGTTGGGATGGGAGGTTGTTGACGAGATAGGTTAGCGACGTGCGAGACAGTTTGCCGATTTGTCTTCGTAGTGTAACGACACGAAATCTCTGCACGGACTGTTTATTGTTCCTCTATACGTGCATGATGTAGCGGAAACAACAGCGGCGCCGGGATCTAGCGAAGCTTAGATCATACTTACAAGATGTTACCGCAACAGCGGCGGCCGGAGGATGCAGTGAAGTTTAGATCACATGTTTCCGTATGTGGATGAAACATGTACGCATAATACAAATCGATCAAAATGGCTTTGCATGTCTAGGGATCTCACGTGAGAAGCAAGCTAATTGGTCGATGCGGTCGTTGTTAGACAAAAAAGATGTTGATTGTTTATCTCCAGCGGGAGTTCGCGAAACACACAACGATGAATGTTCTGATGAGGCTGCAGAGATGCTACCCACTTTAATTTCAGCATAGGTTCAGTGTCGGCTGGCCGGAGGATGGAAGCTAATAGTGGCTGAACGGTAGGAGCGACGGCGGCAGCCTGACCAGATGGCAATTGAACTTGCCTCTAAGCATAGGTACGTATGTATATTATAGCATATATTTGTGTTTTGGACTTTTGGTTGCATAACCTATTTCTTCATACAGTACAACATATGATCTCTAGATTTTCCATATCCTTTGCTTAATTTTTCCCTCTTGTATTTATTGTGCGCAAGAGTTCTCGGCGTTGGTCACGATGGTTCAAGATTTAAATTAGTGGAGCGTGACAGTGATTTCATAGTTGCGGGTACCGGATAACTTCAGGGGAAATATTCCAAAAGCCAGGTAAAAAATAGAGGGTACATTAGTAGTCCAATGATACCCTCATGCATAAAAAAAATTGCTTTGAGTTTTACTCATATTTTTTAGCCTTCCATGAAAGATAACATGATTTTTAAGACCTCTAGAATTTATTTTTAAGATGCTTATTTTTTTCTATGTCTTATGTTATACTGTGTACTACAATTTTCATTTCTAATTAGGTCTCCTCGCAGCATAGGGAAGCACATAACGACAATACATAAAGAGGTATCCTTTTTAGCAATGCCCAAGAGGGAAAATCGAAGTAACCAACACAATAAAAATTTACGCATTCATATATGTATAGTATTTTAGCTAAGACAATATTAATCAAAGAATTAAATAGAGGGATATGTTAAATAGAGGAATAAGTGCGAGAGTGCTATATTGGCGCTATAGCGTGCTAAATGAAACTAAACGACTTAGTGTGATGCTGCTCCTAACAGTATAGTGTCTAGGTAATGCACTATTTAAAACTATGATTTTTATACCCCCTGAATAATATTACGCTTGGCTGGATCGGCACGAAAGAACTCAAGTTTATACTTGAGCTCTAGAATCTGAGCGCTATTAAACATTTTTTTCTAATGTCTTGATTGCTCGAGACACTGCTAACCGAGCCTGTTTTTGCTTGCTTATTATGCTTGTCTATATAGGTAGCATAATTTCCAAACGTGGATATTTTTATTTTGTCCGATTTGCTATTGAATTGCTGAACTTAACCTATTGGTTTGTAACACGTGGCTTAATTGTAGTGACTTGTATTCACCATAATTATTATTTAGGTCTAGCTGTTGGTGAGAAATATGGTCAGGAGCTGGTGGATTCTAGAAGCATTAGCTCTAACGAGTTAAACTCTTATAGACAAACTAATGAGGTAAACTCAACATCTTTGTTTACATGTATGTCTGTGATTTTCAGTTTGGCATATATTGTATTCATTGATACTCCAAGCATCATTTCTCTTGGTGGCTTTAGTGATGGATTATGGAGTCTACTTTATACTAACGCACTCATGTCACATACAATTTTCACAATGTATATTTGGCGGAAATATACTAACATATACGAAGAACCATATATATTTAAAATATAAATACGTCATAGAGATGAAAAAAACTTCCATGAAAGCATTCCTTATGTCATTAGAGCAAAAACCTAAATTAGGATAATTAGCAGAGGCTGATTGAAGGGTTAGTTATGCCATGGGTGTGAATCTAAAATAGGAGGTAATTTCCATTGATGTGACTTGAGTCGTAAGCATGTGGTAGATAAGAGATTCACGCACAATTCAGATTAAACATATATCACAAACCGGTCATACTTTTATAAGTGGTATATAAAATATGGGCGAGGAATAATATAGATTGTTGCAGTATACGTTTGACATGGTAGTTAAAATAATGCAAGACTCTTTGTCTTTTCCCCTAAAATGTTATGAAAGAATACTTTTATTCCTTCACTATAATATGGCATATGGGTCAAAATTTATAAAATCATATTATTGTTTAATAAAAGTAACAAGAAATCTATATTATTGTATTCTATATGTATTATGAGCCAAAGTTAGTATAACGGTGATAGTTAATTTGATTCTGCTGAAAAACAGAAACTTTGCACGCCCGAAAATAATTTTAGTAATTCACAGCAACATGCTTTTGCGTTGATTCTTATTGCTGTAGATCAATGGACAAATTGCCCAGGACTTCACATTTCGGTAGGATTTTTAGAGTTCCAGAAGTATTCGAGAGTTATAGATTGCTACAGACTGTTCTGTTTTTGGCAGATTCTGTTTTTCGTGTGTTGTTTGCTTATTTTGATGCATCTATGGCTAGTAAATTAGTTTATGAACCATAAAGAAGTTGGAATACAGTAGGTTTAACACGAAAATAAATAAAGAATGAGTTCATGGCAGTACCTTATGTGGTGGTTTTGTTTTCTTTCACTAACGGAGCTTATAAGATTTCCTGTTGAGTTTTGTGTTGTGAAGTTTTCAAGTTTTGGGTAAAGCTTTTATGGATTATGGAATAAAGGATGGCAAGAGCCTAAGCTTGGGTATGCCCATGGCACCCCAAGATATTCAAGAATAGCCAAAATCCTAAGCTTGGGGATGCCCCGGGAAGGCATCCCCTCTTTCGTCTTCGTTCATTGGTAACTTTATTTGGAGTTATATTTTTATTCGCCACATGATATGTGTTTTGCTTGGAGCGTCGTGTATTATATTAGTCTTTGCTTTTTAATTTACCACAATCATCCTTGCTGTACACACCTTTTGGGAGAAGCCTATTTGATTCGAATTTGCTAGAATACTCTATGTGCTTCACTTATATCTTTTGAGCTTGATATTTTTTGCTCTAGTGCGTCACTTATATCTTTTAGAGCACGGTGGTGTCTTAATTTTGAAGAAATTGCTAGTCTCTCATGCTTCATTTATATAATTTTGAGAGTCTTTTAGAACAGCATGGTATTTGCTATTGTCATAAAGTTGGTCCTAGAATGATGAGCATCCAAGTTGGGTATAATAAAAACTATCATAGGAAGTGAATTGGATGCTATGATCAACTTGATACTTGATAATTGTTTTGAGATATGGAGGTAGTGATATTAAAGTCATGCTAGTTGGGTGATTATGAATTCAAAAAATGCTTGTGTTGAAGTTAGCAAGTCCCTTAGCATGCACGTATGGTTAAAGTTGTGTAACAAATTTGAAACATGAAGTGTACTTGGCTTGTGCATCCTTATGAGTGGCGGTCGGGGACGAGCGATGGTCTTTTTCTACCAATCTATCCCCCTAGGAGCATGCGTGTAGTACTTGATTTTTGATGACTTCTAAATTTTTGCAATAAGTATATGAGTTCTTTTGACTAATGTTGAGTCCATGGATTATACGCACTTTTACCTTTCCGCCTTTGCTAGCCTCTTCGGTACCGTGCATTGCCCTTTCTCACCTTGAGAGTTGGTGCAAACTTCGCCGGTGCATCCAAACCCCGTGATACGATACGCTCTATCCCACATAAACCTCCTTATATCTTCCTCAAAACAGCCACCATGTCTACCTATTATGGCATTTCCAAAGCCATCCCGAGATATATTGCCATGCAACTTTCCACCGTTCTGTTCTTCATGTTCATGACATACTTTACTTTTGTCATATTGCCATTGCATGATCATATAGTTGACATCATATTTGTGGCAAAGCCACCATGCATTATTTTTCATACATGTCACTCTTGTTTCATTGCACCATCCCGGTACACCGCCGGAGGCATTCATATAGAGTCATATCTTGTTCTAGTTTCGAGTTGTAATTCTTATGTTGTAATCAATAGAAGTGTGATGATCATCATCATTAGAACAATGCCAAAAGAAAAAAAAGAAAGGCCAAAAAAAGAAAGGCCCAAAAGAAAAAAAGAAAAAAAGGAAAAAGGAAAAAAAGAAAAGAAAAAAGAAAAATAAATAAATAAATAAATAAATAAAAAGGGAAATGTTACTATCTCTTTTTCCACACTTGTGCTTCAAAGTAGCACCTTATTTTTCATGTAATGAGTCTCATAAGTTGTCTTTTTCATACTAGTGGGAATTTTTCATTATAGAACTTGGCTTGTATATTCCTACGATGGGCTTCCTCAAATACCCTAGGTCTTCATGAGCAAGCAAGTTGGGTGCACACCCACTAGTTTTCCTTTGTTGAGCATTTGTAGCTCTAGTGCATCCGTTGCATGGCAATCCCTACTCCTCATGTTGACATCAATTGATGGGTATCTCCATAGCCTGTTGATTATCCTCGTCAATGTGAGACTTTCTCCTTTTTGTTTTCTCCACACATTCCCCATCATCATATTCTATTCCATCCATAGTGCTATTCCTATGGCTCACGCTCATGTATTGCATGAAGGTTGGAAAAGTTTGAGATTATTTAAGTATGAAAAAATTGCTTGGCTTGTCATCGGGGGTATAGAAGTTGGGAACATCTTTGTGTGACGAAAATGAAGCATAGCCTAACTATATGATTTTGTAGGGATGAACTTTCTTTTGCCATGTTATTTTGAGAAGACATGATTACTTTGATTAGTATGCTTGAAATGTTACTATTTCTTATGTCAATATGAACTTTTATTTTGTATTCATCTGGATCTGAACATTCATGCCACAATGAAGAAAATTACATTATGAATTATGCTAGGTAGCATTCCACATCAAAAATTCTCTTTTTATCATTTACCTACTCGAGGACGAGCAGGAATTAAGCTTGCGAATGCTTGATACGTCTCCAAAGTATCTATAATTTTTTATTGTTCCATGCTATTATATTACCCCCTTTGGATGTTTATGGGCTTTATTCTACATATTTATATCATTTTTGGGACTAACCTACTAACCGGAGGCCCAGCCCATATTGTTGTTTTTTTTGCCTATTTCAGTATTTCGAAGAAAAGGAATATCAAACGGGGTCCCAACGGAATGAAACCTTCGGGAGCGTTATTTTTGGAACAAATCTGATCCGGAGAGCCTGGAGTGCAAGTCAAGAAAGCTCCGAGGGCCCCACGAGATAGGAGGCCCCCCCCTGTAGGGCGCGCCCCCTGTCTCGTGGGCCCCTCGGGCGTCCACCGACGTACTTCTTCCTCCTATATATACCTACGGACCCCGAAAACATCCAAGAGCACCATGAAACACAATTTCCGCCGCCGTAACCTTCTGTATCCGCGAGATCTCATCTTGGAGCCTTCGTCGGCACTCTGCCGGAGGGGGAATCGACCACAGAGGGCTTCTACATCAACACCATAGCCCCTCCGATGAGTTGTGAGTAGTTTACCACAGACCTACGGGTCCATAGTTATTAGCTAGATGGATTCTTCTCTCTTTTTGGATCTCAATACAATGTTCTCCCCCTCTCTTGTGGAGATCTATTCGATGTAATCTCTTTTTGCGGTGTGTTTGTCGAGATCCGATGAATTGTGGGTTTATGATCAAGTTTATCTATGAATAATATTGGAATCTTCTCTGAATTCTTTTATGTATGATTGAGTTATCTTTGCAAGTCTCTTCGAATTATCAGTTTGGTTTGGCCTACTAGATTGATCTTTCTTGCCATGGGAGAAGTGCTTAGCTTTGGGTTCAATCTTGCGGTGTTCTTACCCAGTGACAGAAAGGGTTGCAAGACACGTATTGTATTGTTGCCATCGAGGATAACAAGATGGGGTTTATATCATATTGCATGAGTTTATCCCTCTACATCATGTCATCTTGCTTAAAGTGTTACTCTGTTCTTATGAACTTAATACTCTAGATGCAGGCAGGAGTCGGTTGATGTGTGGAGTAATAGTAGCAGATGCAGGCAGGAGTCGGTCTACTTGTTATGGACGTGATGCCTATATACATGATCATGCCTAGATAATCTCATAACTATGCGCTTTTCTATCAATTGCTCGACAGTAATTTGTTCACCCACCGTAATACTTATGCTATCTTGAGAGAAGCCACTAGTGAAACCTATGGCCCCCGGGTCTATCTCTTATCATATTTGCTTTCAATCTACTTTTATTTGCATCTTTACTTTTTGCATCTATATTACAAAATAGCAAAAAAAATATTTATCTCTATATCAGATCTCACTTTTGCAAGAGGCCGTGAAGGGATTGATAACCCCTTTATCGCGTTGGTTGCGAGTTCTCAGTTTGTTTGTGTAGGTGCGTGGGACTTTTGAGGAGCCTCCTACTGGATTGATACCTTGGTTCTCAAAACTGAGGGAAATACTTATGCTACACTTGCTGCATAACCCTCTCCTCTTCGGGGAAAACCATCGCAAGCTCAAGACGTAGCAAGAAGGATTTCTGGTGCCGTTGCCGGGGAGGTCTTCGCTCAAGTCAATACATACCAAGTACCCATCACAAACCCATCTCCCTTGCATTTACATTATTTGCCTCTCGTTTTCCTCTCCCCCACTTCACCCTTGCCGTTTTATTCGCCCTCTCTTTCCCAATCTCCTCCTCTCTTTCGCTTGCCTTTTTCGTAGCCCGTGTGTTTGCTCGTGTGCTCTGTCATTATGGCTAGTTCCTTGTCCGCTCCTATGTCTCCCAAGTTTGAAGTTCTTCACTTCAAGCAAAGGCAAGGAGAAAACTTAAAAGATGCTTGGTATAGGATGATGGAATCTTATCGCAAGTGCACCCTTGAGGTGAACTTTAGAATTCTTCTTCGCAATTTTTATGTTGGGTTAAACATGACGCATAGACAACTCTTGGATTGCATTGCCATGGGAAATTTTATCGAAATTGATCCCAGTATTGCGCATGAAATTATAGAGGGAATAGTGGGAACGCTACCTCAAAAGGGAGGATCTCATCCTACCCAAGAAGAAACGCAAGTATTTGGAAAGATTTGCGAAGTAACAAATTTTTTACAAAAATCTCTTGAGCCTCTTAAAAGTGTTAGCGGAAATCTTCACTTCATGAATATGTTGATCACTCTTTGCAATAAGCGGTTGGATTCTTTAGATCTAAAAATTTCATAGTATGAAGGGAAGCGAGAAGAACCTCCCGGATTCGAGCATGACTCCGCTAAAAAACTGAAAATTAAAGATGGCACTAGTTAGATCTATCTTCGCTTTTATGCCTAGCTAGGGGCGTTAAACGATAGCGCTAGTTGGGAGGCAACCCAATTTTTCTTATGTTCTTTGTTTTTGCTCCTGTTTACGAATAAATCTTGCATCTACTCTCTGTTTAGATGTGTTTTTATCTTTTAATTAGTGTTTGTGCCAAGTAGAACCTATAGGATAACCTACAATGATAGTTGATTTGATTCTGCTGAAAAACAGAAACTTTGCACGCACGGATATAATTTTGTTAAATCATAGGAACGTGCTTTTGCATTAATTATTTTTTCTGCTGTTCAATATACAAATTGTCCAGGACTTCCTATTTTGGTAGGATTTTTAGAGTTCCAGAAGTTTGCGTTAGTTACAGATTGCAACAGACTGTTCTGTTTTTGACAGATTCTGTTTTTCGTGTGTTGTTTGCTTATTTCAATGCATCTATGGCTAGTAAATTAGTTTATGAACCATAAAGAAGTTGTAATACAGTAGGTTTAACACCAAAATAAATAAAGAATGAGTTCATGGCAGTACCTTATGTGGTGGTTTTGTTTTCTTTCACTAACGGAGCTTATAAGATTTCCTGTTGAGTTTTGTGTTGTGAAGTTTTCAAGTTTTGGGTAAAGCTTTTATGGACTATGGAATAAAGGGTGGCAAGAGCCTAAGCTTGGGGATGCCCCGAGAAGGCATCCCCTCTTTCGTCTTCGTTCATTGGTAACTTTATTTGGAGCTATATTTTTATTCGCCACATGATATGTGTTTTGCTTGGAGCGTCGTGTATTATATTAGTCTTTGCTTTTTAGTTTACCACAATCATCCTTGCTGTACAAACCTTTTGGGAGAAGCCTATTTGATTCGAATTTGCTAGAATACTCTATGTGCTTCACTTATATCTTTGGAGCTTGATAGTTTTTGCTCTAGTGCTTGACTTATATCTTTTAGAGCACGGTGGTGTCTTAATTTTGAAGAAATTGCTAGTCTCTCATGCTTCACTTATATTATTTTGAGAGTCTTTTAGAACAGCATGGTATTTTCTATTGTCATAAAGTTGGTCCTAGAATGATGAGCATCCAAGTTGGGTATAAGAAAAACTATCATAGGAAGTGAATTGGATGCTATGATCAACTTGATACTTGATAATTGTTTTGAGATATGGAGGTAGTGATATTAAAGTCACGATAATTGGGTGATTATGAATTCAAAGAATGCTTGTGTTGAAGTTATCAAGTCCCTTAGCATGCACGTATGGTTAAAGTTGTGTAAAAAATTTGAAACATGAAGTGTACTTGGCTTGTGTATCCTTATGAGTGGCGGTCGGGGACGAGCGATGGTCTTTTCCTACCAATCTATCCCCCTAGGAGCATGCGCGTAGTACTTGATTTTTGATGACTTCTAAATTTTTGCAATAAGTATATGAGTTCTTTTGACTAATGTTGAGTCCATGGATTATACGCACTTTTACCTTTCCGCCTTTGCTAGCCTCTTCGGTACCGTGCATTGCCCTTTCTCACCTTGAGAGTTGGTGCAAACTTCGCCAGTGCATCCAAACCCCGTGATACGATACGCTCTATCACACATAAACCTCCTTATATCTTCCTCAAAACAGCCACCATATCTACCTATTATGGCATTTCCAAAGCCATTCCGAGATATATTGCCATGCAACTTTCCACCGTTCTGTTCTTCATGTTCATGACATACTTTACTTTTGTCATATTGCCATTGCATGATCATGTAGTTGACATCATATTTGTGGCAAAGCCACCATGCATTATTTTTCATACATGTCACTCTTGTTTCATTGCACCATCCCGATACACCGCCGGAGGCATTCATATAGAGTCATATCTTGTTCTAGTTTCGAGTTGTAATTCTTATGTTGTAATCAATAGAAGTGTGATGATCATCATTGTTAGAACATTGCCAAAAGAAAAAAAAGAAAGGCCAAAAAAAGAAAGGCCCAAAAGAAAAAAAGAAAAAAAGGAAAAAAAGGAAAAAAAGAAAACAAAAAAGAAAAATAAATAAATAAATAAAAAGGGCAATGTTACTATCTCTTTTTCCACACTTGTGCTTCAAAGTAGCACCTTGTTTTTCATGTAGTGAGTCTCATAAGTTGTCTTTTTCATACTAGTGGGAATTTTTCATTATAGAACTTGGCTTGTATATTCCTACGATGGGCTTCCTCAAATGCCCTAGGTCTTCATGAGCAAGCAAGTTGGGTGCACACCCACTAGTTTTCCTTTGTTGAGCATTTGTAGCTCTAGTGCATCCGTTGCATGGCAATCCCTACTCCTCATGTTGACATCAATTGATGGGCATCTCCATAGCCCGTTGATTATCCTCATCAATGTGAGACTTTCTCCTTTTTGTCTTCTCCACACAATCCCCATCATCATATTCTATTCCACCCATAGTCTATACCCATGGCTCACGCTCATGTATTGCTTGAAGGTTGAAAAAGTTTGAGATTATTTAAGTATGAAACAATTGCTTGGCTTGTCATCGGGGGTATAGAAGTTGGGAACATCTTTGTGTGATGAAAATGAAGCATAGCCTAACTATATGATTTTGTAGGGATGAACTTTCTTTTGCCATGTTATTTTGAGAAGACATGATTACTTTGATTAGTATGCTTGAAGTGTTACTATTTCTTATGTCAATATGAACTTTTATTTTGTATTCATCTGGATCTGAACATTCATGCCACAATGAAGAAAATTACATTATGAATTATTCTAGGTAGCATTCCACATCAAAAATTCTCTTTTTATTATTTACCTACTCGAGGACGAGCAAGAATTAAGCTTGGGGATGCTTGATAAGTCTCCAACGTATCTATAATTTTTTATTGTTCCATGCTATTATATTACCCCTTTTGGATGTTTATGGGCTTTATTCTACATATTTATATCATTTTTGGGACTAACCTACTAACCGGAGGCCCAGTCCATATTGCTGTTTTTTTGCCTATTTCAGTATTTCAAAGAAAAGGAATATCAAACGGAGTCCCAACAGAATGAAACCTTCGGGAGCGTTATTTTTGGAACGAATCTGATCCGGAGAGCCTGGAGTGCAAGTCAAGAAAGCTCCAAGGGCCCCACGAGATAGGAGGCGCCCCCCTGTAGGGCGCGCCCCCTGTCTCGTGGACCCCTTGGGCGGCCACCGACGTACTTCTTCCTCCTATATATACCTACGGACCCCGAAAACATCTAAGAGCACCATGAAACAACATTTCCACCGCCGTAACCTTCTGTATCCGCGAGATCTCATCTTGGAGCCTTCGCCGGCACTCTGCCGGTGGGGGAATCGACCACAGAGGGCTTCTACATCAACACCATAGCCCCTCCGATGAGTTGTGAGTAGTTTACCACAGACCTACGGGTCCATAGTTATTAGCTAGATGGCTTCTTCTCTATTTTTGGATCTCAATACAATGTTCTCCCCCTCTCTTGTGGAGATCTATTCGATGTAATCTCTTTTTGCGGTGTGTTTGTCGAGATCCGATGAATTGTGGGTTTATGATCAAGTTTATCTATAAATAATATTGGAATCTTCTCTGAATTCTTTTATGTATGATTGAGTTATCTTTGCAAGTCTCTTCGAATTATCAGTTTCGTTTGGCCTACTAGATTGATCTTTATTGCCATGGGATAAGTGCTTAGCTTTGGGGTCAATCTTGCGGTGTTCTTACCCAATGACAGAAAGGGTTGCAAGACACGTATTGTATTGTTGCCATCGAGGATAACAAGATGGGGTTTATATCATATTGCATGAGTTTATCCCTCTACATCATGTCATCTTGCTTAAAGCGTTACTCTGTTCTTATGGACTTAATACTCCAGATGTAGGCAGGAGTCGGTCGATGTGTGGAGTAATAGTAGTAGATGCAGGCAGGAGTCGGTCTACTTGTTATGGACGTGATGCCTATATACATGATCACGCCTAGATAATCTCATAACTATGCGCTTTTCTATCAATTGCTCGACAGTAATTTGTTCACCCACCGTAATACTTATGCTATCTTGAGAGAAGCCACTAGTGAAACCTATGGACCCCGGGTCTATATCTTATCATATTTGCTTTCAATCTACTTTTATTTGATCTTTAATTTTTGCATCTATATTACAAAATACCAAAAATATATTATTATCTCTCTATCAGATCTCACTTTCGCAAGAGGCCGTGAAGGGATTGACAACCCCTTTATCGCGTTGGTTGCGAGTTCTCAGTTTGTTTGTGTAGGTGCGTGGGACTTTTGAGGAACCTCCTTCTGGATTGATACCTTGGTTCTCAAAACTGAGGGAAATACTTACGCTATACTTGCTGCATCACCCTCTCCTCTTCGGGGAAAACCAACGCAAGCTCAAGACGTAGCAGTGATCCATGCCTTTGCCGTCCGCCATGGCGGACGGCAAAGTAGCTGATTCCAGTAGTGGTGGTGATATTAGAGTCATGCTAGTTGGGTGATTATGAATTTAAAGAATGCTTGTGTTGAAGTTGGCAAGTCCCGTAGCATGCATGCACGTATGGTAAAAGTTGTGTAACAAATTTGAAACATGAGGTGTTCTTAGATTGTGCATCCTTATGAGTGGCGGTCGGGGACGAGCGATGGTGTTTTCCTACCAATCTATCACCCTAGGAGCATGCGCGTAGTGCTTGGTTTTTGATGACTTGTAGATTTTCGCAATAAGTATATGAGTTCTTTATGACTAATGTTGAGTCCATGGATTATATGCACTCTCACCCTTCCATCATTACTAGCCTCTTCGGTACCGTGCATTGCCCTTTCTCACCTTGAGAGTTGGTGCAAACTTTGCCGGTGCATCCAAACCCCATGATACGATACGCTCTATCACACATAAACCTCCTTATATCTTCCTCAAAAGAGCCACCATACCTACCTATTATGGCATTTCCATATCCATTCCGAGATATATTGCCATGCAACAATCCACCGTTCCGTTCATCATCATGACATACATTATCATTGTCATATTGCCTTGCATGATCATGTAGTTGACATCGTATTTGTGGCAAAGCCACCATGCATAAATTTGCATACATGTCACTCTTGATTCATTGCCCATCCCGGTACACCACCGGTGACATTCATATTGAGTCATATCTTATTCTAGTTTTGAGTTGTAATTCATGAGTTGTAAATAAATAGAAGTGTGATGATCATCATTATTAGAGCATTGTCCCCAAAATAAAATAAAAAAGAAAGGCCAAATAAAAAAAGCTCAAAAAAAGAAAGGCTAAAAAAGGCCCAAAAAAGGAAAATAAAAAAGGGGGGCAATGTTACTATCCTTTTCAACACTTGTGCTTCAAAGTAGCACCATGTTCTTCATATAGAGAGTCTCATATGTTGTCACTTTCATATACTAGTGGGAATTTTTCATTACAGAACTTAGCTTGTATACTCCTATGATGGGCTTCCTCAAAATGCCCTAGGTCTTCGTTAGCAAGCAACTTCGATGCACACCCACTAGTTTCTTTTGTTGAGCTTTCTTATATTTATAGCTCTAGTGCATCCGTTGCATGGCAATCCCTACTCCTCATGTTGACATCGATCGATGGGCATCTCCATAGCCCGTTGATTATCCTCATCAATGTGAGACTTTCTTCTTTTTTTGTCTTCTCCACACAACCTCCATCATCATATTCTATTCCACCCATAGTGCTATATCCATGGCTCACGCTCATGTATTGCGTGAAAGTTGAAAAAGTTTGAGATTATTTAAGTATGAAACAATTGCTTGGCTTGTCATCGGGGCTGTGCAAGATGGGAGCATTTTTGTGTGACGAAAATGAAGCATGACCTAACTATATGATTTTGTAGGGATGAACTTTCTTTAGCCATGTTATTTTGAGAAGACATGATTGCTTTGATTAGTATGCTTGAAATATTACTATTTCTTATGTCAATATGAACTTTTATTTTGAATCATTTGGATCTGAACATTCATGCCACAATAAAGAAAATTACATTGAGAATTATGTTAGGTAGCATTCCACATCAAAATTCTGTTTTTATCATTTACCTACTCGAGGACGAGCAGGAATTAAGCTTGGGGATGCTTGATATGTCTCCAACGTATCTATAATTTTTGATTGTTCCATGCTATTATATTACCCGTTTTGGATGTTTATGGGCTTTACTTTACACTTTTATATCATTTTTGGGACTAACCTACTAACTGTGTCGAAGAAAAGGAATATCAAACGGAGTCTAAACGGAATGAAACCTTTGGGAGCGATCTTTTTGGAACAAACGTGATCCAGAGGACTTGGAGTGGAAGTCAAGAAACAAGGGAGGCGGCCACGAGGGTGCCCGGCGCGCCCCCTACAGGTGGGCGCGCCCCGACCCTCTTGGGCCCCTTGAGCGTCCACCGACCTACTTCCTCCTCCTATATATACCCATATACCCCGAAAACAACAGAAGCGACCACGAAAAACAATTTCCACCGGCGTAACCTTCTGTATCCGCGAGATCCCATCTTGGAGCCTTCGCCGGCGCTCCGCCGGAGGGGGAATCGATCATGGAGGGCCTCTACATCATCTCCAAGGCCCTTCCGATGAGTTGTGAGTAGTTTACCACAGACCTTCGGGTCCATAGTTATTAGCTAGATGGCTTCTTCTCTCTTTGAATCTTAATACAAAGTTCTCCTTGATCTTCTTGGAGATCTATTCGATATAACTCTTTTTGCGGTGTGTTTGTCGAGATCCGATGAATTGTGGGTTTATGATCAAGTTTATCTATGAGAAATAATTGAATCTCCTATGAATTTTTTTATTTGTGATTAAGTTATCTTTGCAAGTCTCTTCGAATTATCAGTTTGGTTTGGCCTACTAGATTGATCTTTCTTGCAATGGGAGAAGTGCTTAGCTTTGGGTTCAGTCTTGCGGTGTCCTTTCTAAGTGACTGCAGGGGCAGCAAGGCACGTATTGTATTGTTGCCATCGAGCATAAAAAGATGGGGTTCATATCATATTGCATGAGTTTATCCCTCTACATCATTTTATCTTCCTTAATGTGTTACTCTGTTCTTTATGAACTTAATACTCTAGATGCATGCTGGATAGCGGTCGACGTGTGGAGTAATAGTAGTAGATGCAGGCAGGAGTCGGTCTACTTGTCACGGACGTGATGCCTATATACATGATCATGCCTAGATAATCTCATAATTATTCGCTTTTCTATCAATTGCTCGACAGTAATTTGTTCACCCACCGTAATACTTATGCTATCTTGAGAGAAGCCACTAGTGAAACCTATGGCCCCGGGGTCTATCTCTTATCATATAAGGTTTCAATTTACTTTTATTTGCATCTTTACTTTTCCAATCTATATCATAAAAATACCAAAAATATATTTATCTTATCATATTATCTCTATCAGATCTCACTTTCGCAAGTGGCCGTGAAGGGATTGACAACCCCTTTATTGCGTTGGTTGAGAGTTCTTGTTTGTTTGTGTAGGTGCGTGGGACTTTTGAGGAGCCTCCTACTGGATTGATACCTTGGTTCTCAAAAACTGAGGGAAATACATATGCTACTATTGCTGCATCACCCTTTCCTCTTCAAGGAAAACCAACGCAAGCTCATGACGTAGCAATTGTCATCATCATCCTCATCCTCATCTATGGCGACGTCCTCTTCCTCACCCTATCCGCTATCACCCAGCACGACAGCCGACACTAATTGGGTAGGTGGGGTGTTGATGTTCATACTTGTTGAGGCTGCGTGCTCGTGGGTGTGCTCCCGACTGCCTCCAGACGAAGCAGGCTCTTTGGCCACAATAGGACCCACCCATTGCAACCGCCAAGCCGCCGCGGGGTATCGTCATCATCCCCCCTAGTATTGGAGGAGCCAAATTCTCGTGGCCCGGTTTGATACTGGCCACAAAAACCTTGAATACGCCGGGGGGATCAACCGGCTGTGGGACAATGGTTCCTTCGGTTTCATTATCATCGCCTTCCCCACATCCACCTTCTGGTCGCCGATGGTGTACAATATGGTGCACGGGGTTACGTTGGCCTGCAAAGACATGTCTGCAACGTGAGACATCCGAAAGGTAACGGAAACGGGAGATTATACATTTATTGAAGAGGGCCGGTGTGACAGATACCGTGAGGGCATCGAGCTCAGCCAAAGACGAAGCACCGCCAAGAACGTCTGAGACGGAGGATGGGCTGCTATGAGCAGGTGTGGGAGCCGGTGTAGGAGCAGGTGCAGGTGCTGGTGTGGGAGCCGGTGCGGGAGCTGGTGCAGGAGCAGGTGCAGGTGCTGGTGCAACGCTAGTCAAGCTGCTCCCGAAGAAGTCGGCAAGGGGAAAGTCCGCTGCATTTTTTTTTGGATTTTGCCTGCTCCAACTGACAACAGACGGAACCAAGACACCGGACATATCTGTAATCGCCTGTTTTGCGGCAGCTACCTTGTTGCGACTGTCTCAACTTATTTCTTCTCAACCGCAATCTCAACCTTCTTGTCGATGTTTTCTTCAGTTAACCCACGTCTTTCCTTTCTCTCCTCCGTGGTCTGACAGTAGTACTTCTTCCACATGGCGCCATCGCCGACACCGTGCATGCATCCATATGACGGCTGAGTGTCCACCGGGAGTCCTTTCAATATGTTCAACGCCCGGTTGAATGGAGTGTCCCACTTGGGCCTTGCCAACGCCTCAGACGGCGAGTCGCTTTCGGCCGCAATCCTATGCTGCTCTCTCTGCAAAAGGAAGAAGGATCATTTACAAATATGACTAAAGGTGCAGTCGAATTGATCAGAAACTAAAACTACCGGCAGTCTCATGAACTCCGTCGTGACCGGATCCGTCTCGAAAACCTTCTTGACTAGGTCCCAATGGTACCGGGCCCTGGGGACGTCATGCTCCTGCGGGACGGTGAAGTCCGCCAAGGGGTCTGGGATGCCCAGCCTTTCGCATTCTGCATCCTCCTTGGCCCATATGGACCTCTTCCCGCCGTAACCACGGCTTTTGAGGTGGTGGGACCCCATGTTCCTCTGTTGAAGCCCCTTCATGTACTTTGACTTTTTTTGGCAGCTTCAGCCTCGCAAGCCGCCTAGAATATTTGAAACTGCCCTTCCGTGATTGTCAGACTATCCTTTACAATCTTTGAGTAGGGTTCCTTTTTGTTGATGATCCGATGTTTCACCCTTGCTTTCCAGGAGGCCAACGCGTCACTAAACTTGGTCATGGCGTGTTTGTTTATCTTCTTCATTGTCGGGTCCTTATCTGAATTTTTATATTCCTTTTCATCCCGCCCAGGGATCAAGAGTATCTGGTGCAGCTTCTTTAGGAGGGAGGGCCTCATATTATCTATCTTATGTAGTTTCTCATCGTTCATGGTGGCGTTTGTCCGTATGATGCAGCATATTTGATTGTCGTAGCACACGTGCACTTCCGTGGGCGCTTTTGGCTCAAAAATGCCATCGTCCACCTCCGTAACCACCAGTCTAGTAGTCATGAGCTGGTTTGGGCGCTGAGGGAGTCCTGGATTAAGGGGTCCTCGGCCGCCCGGACTATGTGACATGGACCGGACTGATGGGCCATGAAGATACAAGACAGAAGACTTCTTCCCGTGTCCGGATGTGACTCTCCTTTGCGTGGATGGCAAGCCTAGCGATCTGATATGTAGATTCCTTTCTCTGTAACCGACTTTGTACAACACTAGTCCCCTCCGGTGTCTATATAAACTGGAGGGTTTAGTCCGTAGAGGCAATCACAATCATACATGCTATACTTCTAGGGTTTAGCCATTACGATCTCGTGGTAGATCAACTCTTGTAATACTTGTATTCATCAAGATCAATCAAGCAGGAAGTAGGGTATTACCTCTATAGAGAGGGCCCGAACCTGGGTAAACATCGTGTCCCCCGTCTCCTATTACCATCGACCTTAGACGCATAGTTTGAGACCCCCTACCCGAGATCTGCCGGTTTTGACATCGACAGGCGCCGTTGCCTCTTTGCTTTCGGTTCTATACCGGCTCCGCTAGTCTCGGTGCCGGTCTCAGTCTTAGCGTCGGTCTCGATGTGGTCTCAGTCTCCGATGTGACAGGTGGGCCCAACAACAACAACCATTGATCGTTGGCAAGGCTCAAAAATTCGCCTGCCGCCAGATAGACGTTGTCGCAATCACCAGAACCCTGTCCTTCATCGTTGCTAGCCATGTTTCCTACGATTAAATCTAGTCAATTAATTCTAGACCTAATAAAATGAACAATGACATTAAAAAAGGCTTATATTTTGCAGGAACATTGACTCCCCCCCCCCGGTGTGGCAAATCTCGGGCACTCGATATGTCCTAGTTTGTAGCACAAGTCATGCTGAAATTCACGGAAAATTTTGGCATGATCTTTGCTAAAAATTGGACAAATCGAGCACCTAAAATTTGCCGGAACGGAAATGAATCAACATTCCGGCAAAACATAGGCCACTCGGCATCATTCCCTAGAAACACAAAAGGCCACTTGGGCACAATCAAACCACTTCAATGAAAAGATATAACATGACCACTTCAATGAAAAGATATAATCAACAATAAAAGTCTAGGAAGGGATCATCTTTAAAATAAAACTTGCCTAAATTCTTTTCCTAGGAAAATAGTGATCTTTTCAAAAATCAAAAACTTCTGCAAAATGACCTCACTAAACACTTCTCTGCCTAGGACAGAACCCAAATTCTGTTCTAGCTATTCCTCTCTCTCTCTCTCTCTCTCACACACACAGTATTTTCTCTAACCCTTCTCTGCCTAGGACAT
Organism: Triticum aestivum; assembly: GCF_018294505.1. Lineage (NCBI taxonomy): Eukaryota > Viridiplantae > Streptophyta > Magnoliopsida > Poales > Poaceae > Triticum > Triticum aestivum. The sequence continues at coordinate 165,054,332 of NC_057810.1, forward strand.
AACCCAATTAAATTGCAAAGGAACTCCATTTCTCTAACCCTTCTGACCTAATTCTCTAAAATAATTTTTTCTCTAACCTAGCGAACCTAGTTAACCTAGCTTGTTAACCTAACGAACCTAAATAACCTAGCTCTTTAACCTAGTTAGTTAACCTAGCTTGTTAACCTAACGAACCTAATTAACCTAGTTAGTTACCCTAGCTAGTTAACCAAGTTTATCTAGATAATTAACCTAATTAAACTAGTTAACCTAGCTAGTTCTCTGTCAAAGCCCTAAATAAAATTTTGCACTAACCTAGATAATTAACCTAATTAAACTAGTTAACCTAACTAGTTCTCTGTCAAAGCCCTAACTAAATTTTTGCACTAACCTAGATAATTAACCTAATTAAACTAGTTAACCTAGCTAGCTAGTTCTCTGTCCAATGTTTGTGCTATGCATGAGAGAGAGAGGAAGGGTGGGGGCTTACAGAGGATGGCTCCGGTGGTGACGAGGGAGGCAGTGGTGGCGAGGGAGGCAGGGGCGTCTCCGGTGATGGCGAGGGAGGCAGTTTTGGACAGGGGGCAGGGGCATCGAGGGTGGCTCTGGTGGCGCCGAGGGTGGCTCCGGTGGCATTGATGAGGTCGCGCGGCTCCGGTGGCGTCGACGGCGTGCGGCTCTGGTGGCTCCAGGAGCGTCGACGTCGGCAGGAGATGGCGGCGAAGTGGGGCTACGAGGAATTGGGGAGACGGCGGCGAAGTGGGGTGAGGGATTTGGGGGAGAAGTGGTGGCCGGGGGGACCGCTTTTGGGTTAAGTCAAACTTAGCGGTAGCGCGTTTATGAAAAAGTGTTATAGCTAAGTTAGCTATAGCGATTTTTACTAAACACGCTACTGCTATAGCTATGTATTTTCCTTTTCTTTTCTTATTTCCTTTTCTCTTTCTATAGCGGGGGGTATAAACACGCCCTACTGCTACATTATCTATAGCGCCTCTTATGAACAGACGCTACTGCTATGCCTTTCTCCTTTTTTCCCTTTTTCATTTATTTTTCTTTACATTTTATTTTTTCCTTTATCCTTTTTCCATTTCTTTCATTTTCATTTACTTTTCTATTTGTTTTTAATTTTATTTTATTTTCATTAGCAGTAGCGCTTTTCACCGTAAACGTGCTGCTAAAATAATCTTAGCGGTAGCTCTGTTTTTACAAGACCGCTACTACTATACACTACTAGGGAAAACCCTAGCAGTAGCGTGGGTTTTGTGCTCACTAGTAGCGTGCGAGGGCGTGCTACTAATAAGGTGCTACAGCTATTGCTTAACAGTAATGCGTGCCCGCACGCGCTACTGCTAGCACAAATAGCTGCAGCGTTTGTTCATTCCCACGCTACTGCTAATGTAGCTAGTGGCAGCGTGTTTACTCTCCATCGCTACTAGTATTTTTATTTTTTTATTTTTAGTGTATTTATCCGCCATCGTATAAATATTGGTACAATACCAGTTATAAGGTTTACATCATTATGTCCATAGCAGTGTGTCAAATGAAGGTGGATTAGGTTCAAGTGGAGGCAATATGTGGTGCATGTCAAAAGTATACTACTAAACCAAACTTGATCTAGTTTGGACTAGTAGTACTTTCGATGTGCACCACATGTTGCCTCCACTTGAATCTAATCCGCCAGCACAAGCTATTTAATCATCATCATAGTCATAACATCAACAGTAGTTATTTAATCATCATAGTCATAGTGTAGCACATCATCATCTTCAAACTCATTCTAGCTAGCTAATCACCACCAACACTAGCTGCGGTAGCTATCTAATCACCAGCAACACTAGCTAATAAAAATCATCAGAGTCATTGCCACCAACACTAGATAATCACTCCTGCTGTCCTCTCTCAGGTAAAATAACATAAAACATGTGTAGCACTCGTTCTTCATCAAGTTGGAGCATGAAGATGAACCTGTCTCCTAATGGTAGGCTGCGCTTCTGATTGTTGTCCCCTAGTACTTCTCTGCGATCGTTCACAATTTTGCTCCAATCTTTCACTATTAAGCATTCCTCGCTATTAGAAATCCTGAATGCACTAAAGTGCATTATAGGATATCTTGGCCGTAAGCTAACAATTCTCATCTGACCTTTAGTCTTGATCCAATGAGGCACAACATTCAGCGTGAGTCCTTGTTGAAGAACATCGTCTAGTAACATACTTAGCAATGAAGTTTAGCTTAAAAAAATAATGTATGCAAAAGATGCACTGAGTACAAATAGTAAAAATCTTACCATCTTTCCTAAATAGATGTGACCGTAGTTCAATACGAACACTATTGGTCACACATTTTGAGTACTAAGATTTGCAAGTCCAAAAAAATAATTTCCTCGCAGTTTAGTTCAGCCCCGGGACAGTAGTAGGTCCTGTCTACCAAGCGTTGGACATGTTTGCTTGATTGGAAATAAGCTGTCAATAGAAATTAGTTGTCAACTATTTTTGAATAAACAATATCAAAGACATAAATATGGTTGAGAAACTCACATTTTGGTAGAACTGGAGGCGTCTGCACATCGACCCAGATGTCGGTATTACCTTCAATACCATCTTCCGGACGAATATCAAAGGTGATAACCATATCAGGCTCAAATGCATAAGTCTTGCATAGTGCTTGCCATGTTTTGCATCCAAAATAGGTGTAGTCGTCTTCGTTGTATAATTTTGCATGGAAAATATAACCATGCTCGGTCTTCAAATAAACTCTCTTTACCTCCATAGTAGTTGTCATAGAACTGAAACATATCTTATCCAATACAAAAACTCTTGCATGGCAGGGGATAAAATAGTAGAATAGTAAAAAAATATAAGTTGAAGCAAATGAAGCAGATGTCATGCTTAATTACGAAAAAAGACTTGTCGTTGTGACTTACTGTACCCACTTCGAAGTTCTCGTCCAGCTTGATGTTGAAGCGCCTATCATCATCTAGGAAGATTCCATCACACAGGCCACGCTCGTCTTCGCAGTATTTACAAATACCGAAATCCTTTTCGTCGTCATACATTTCCTATGTTCATAGTTAAAACATTAATTGAAAACTGATCGAAGACAACTACCAGGATACTCAACACACAAATCTGGGGCACTCAATATTTCCTACATATTCTGGCACAAGTCATGCCAAAATTCACGGGAAAATCTGGCATGACCTTTGCTAAAATAGGACATATCGAGCGCCTGAAATTTGCCGGAACGGAAATGAATCAACACTCCGGCAAAACATAGGCCACTCGGAGGTGTAACCTGCAAACATGACCGGCCACTTGGGCAAGCACATATCCTATTTGAGCAACACAAGATATACATTTCAAAATATCTTATAGGACTCAAATTAGCATACATTCAATAAGCAAAAGTAAATCATCTCATGCGTCCGTACATCATCGAATATTATCACTTATACATCCTGAATAGTATCATACATATAACATCACTAATACAACTAAAACCCTAGCACACGACGGGCATCGGCGCGGGCGGTGGACACCCACAGAGAAGGAACCATCACGGGATCATAGCTCTAGTGAGATCCCTGGAGAACCTGCCAGGTATTGGAGAACCTGTGCTCCAACGCAAACAAGTAGCGATGGACGTGCGCGTCCTCCTCACTGACACGGTGACGCACCACCTCCGCGGGGTCCTCTAGCCTCTGGACCATCACTGGCCCACGCGACCACCACCAAAGAAGGTTCGGGTCAACGACAAGCTGGCTCCTCACCAACCTGCGCCCCCGGTAGGTAGCGCCTGAAGGAAATATGCCCTAGTGAAAGTGCGTTATATCGACTAGAGGGGGGTGAATAGGCGATTTTTATGAATTCTTCACTGAGGAATTTGCCGGTGAGGAAATTCCTTAGCGAAGAACTACTAGCAGCGGAATAAGTACTCAGAAGTAAGCATAATAGAATACAAGCATGGTCATCATGATGAAATGAAGACTAGCACAGAGTATAGAAAGCGTAATCACAGGATAACACAAAATGAAGACAAACAGACTGAAGAAATTGAACTGAGGAAATTGAGAAAGTCTTCAGTCAAAGTCTTCAAACACAGATATGAACAAACACTCAACATAGTAATGAGGAAATGAAAGGGTTGAGGAAATAGAACCAGTTAGGTTGGTGAAGACAATGATTTGGTAGACCAGTTCCAACTGCTATCTCAGTTGTACGTCTGGTTGGAGCGGCTGAGTATTTAAACTCGAGGACACACAATCCCGGACACCCAGTCACTGAGCACGCAGCTCAGGACACCCAGTCCTCACCGTATTCTCCTTGAACTAAGGTCACGCAGACCTCGTCCAATCACTCGTGGTAATTCTTCAGGCGACTTCCAAACCTTCACAGACTTGGTCACTCGGTGATCCACAATTCCTCTTGGATGCTCTAGACCATGACGCCTAACCGTCTGGAAGAAGCACAGTCTTCAAAGGTAACAAGCGTCGGATCCACGCAGGATCAATTTCTTCAGTGATGCTCAATCACTTTGGGTTTGTGGGGGTTTGGTTTTGGGTTTTCCTCACTTGATGATTTTCGCTCAAAGTCCTCGGGGGATGGGTTGCTCTCAAATGACAAGTGTCAAGTTCTCTCGGAGCAGCCAACCAGCTAGTGGTTGTAGGGGGCGGCTATTTATAGCCTAGGGAGCAGCCCGACATGATAAGACATAAATGCCCTTCAATGATATGACCGTTAGGTGGATAAGATATTTTTGGGACAGCTGGCGCGCAGCACAGCAACGGTCGGAAATTTGACTTTCAAATTCCTCAGGGCTATCATGTTCCTCACTGTGTAGGCAATTCGCACTGGCGAATTCCTAACTCCTCAGTCAGAACAAATTCATCAGCGACCAGAAGAACTTCGTCTCTGTCACTGAAGAAAGTGACTGAACTGTATGAGATTTCCAAAGACTTCACTCGAAGGGATTGGTAGGTGTAGGATTTTGAGTTGAGCATCACATGGAAATTTTTCCTTAGTATTTCCTCGACCCCCTTTAATAGTACGGTGTTTCCTATGACTCAAGAAAGAGAAAATGAAACTACGAAAACAAAAGTCTTCACGCTTCATGTTCCTCAAGTGAATACCAAGTCTTCAAGGTCACACCAATTTCTTCACTTTCAAAGTCTTCAGAAAGTCTTCAGAATATCAAAGTCTTCAGTCGAAGAACTTCATTTTTAGGGGTCGACTTTCTCTGTAAATATCAAACTCCTCATAGACTTATAGACCTGTGTACACTCACAAACGCATTAGTCCCTTAACCTATAAGTCTTCAATACACCAAAATCACTAAGGGGCACTAGATGCACTTACAATCTCACCCTTTTTGGTGATTGATGACAACATAGTTTAAGTCTTCAACGGGGATAAACATATGATGTGTAAATACTAATATTGAGGAATTTGATTGCAAGATATAGAAGAACTTCCCCTGAAGATGTGCATAGTGAGGAATTTGCTTTTGAGGCAATGCACATTTGAAGAGTTGAATCATGGATATCTCCCCCTATATCTTGTAATTCATACACGCATTTGATATATAATATGAAGAATTTGAAATGCATGATGAAATATGGTGCCTGATGAAATTCAGCATGCGTGCAATATTATTACCGAGGAATAAGCATGCCGAATAAAGCATCAAAACTATCAAAACATAGTGCAACAAAAGTATCAGCGCACCATCGGGTTTAAGATTACAACTCGATCCAAATAAAAGTTTCAGAAGAACGAGAGTTGTAACTTAAAAAAACGCCCTTTATATAGACCCGCTTGAAGACTAACTCAGATTTCTCCCCCTTTGTCATCAAATGACCAAAAGGATTGAAACTGAGGACTAACACCCCTGAAGAATTTCAAGTCGATGGAGGAGCGCCAGCGTTGTCGGGGTTGTTTGTTGTAGCAGGGCCTGCCGCAGTGTCGTCCAAATCTTCATACTCATCAGTGTCACGCGATGAAGAATAAGAGCTGGCTACCAGTGGAGGAACTTTGACCCTCTTGAATTTCTTCGGAGGAGGTGCAGACCAGTCAAATTCTTCCTTGAGACCCATAGTCTTCAGTTCTTCAGCGCTATAGACATGAGTGAGGACAGCCCAGGTGCGGTTGAAGGTTTCATGAAGGTAGTATTGGTTCTTCTTCACGGCATTGTGTGTTGAGGTCATATTGTGAAGAAGTGCACCAAACTGACGCTTTACCCACTTGTGATTGCGATCAACCTTCTGATGAAGACTGAGGAGTAACTCACGGTCAGTCATCACCCTGGGTGCTGTGGCTTGAGGATTTTGCTTGGCTGAGGTATTTGCAGCAGAGTCATGTGTGGCAGAGTCGTCATTGGTAGAGTAAGATGTAGCCTTGCGAAATTGACCATCCAATGGACGAATGCCTTCATCGATCACAGCAATTGCCTTGCCTTTATCATCATCTGATAAAATTGTCCGTTTGAGGACTTCAATGGGAGGCAAGTAGCTACCGTGGTTCAAAGTGTCAGCCTTGTAATTCAGTGAAGATCTTGCCCTGATGAATCTCATAATCCAAGGAGCATAGGGCTTCAGCTCGAATGGTGACATAGCAATATTGCCCAGAGTCCTCATGAAGAAATCATGGAAGTTGACGGGAACGCCATGAATGATGTTGAAAAGCATATTCTTCATGATGCCAACGACTTCTTCATCATTTGAGTCGTGGCCTTTGATAGGACTCAACGTCTTCGTCAGAATGCGATAGACAGTCCGAGGCACATAGAGTAATTCCTTGACGAGGAATTTGGTTCGTGGGGCCTGCCCAGGCTTCAAAGGCTTCATGAGCACTTGCATATAGTGATTTGTCAGTTCAGGGTCAGTGTAGATGCAACGTGCACTATCATGGGGAGGACTGAGAGGAAGGACACGAAGCAATTCAATTGCCGGTGCCTTGTAGTGAGTGTTTTCAGTCATCCAGTCCAACACCCATGAGTTGATATCTTCAGCGTCTCCAGTGATATGCAGTGTCGCGTAGAACTGAAGAATGAGTTCTTCATTCCAATTGCAGATGTCAGTGCAGAAATTGAGTAATCCTGCATCGTGAAGAACACTGAGGACTGGCTCGAAGCATGGCAGAGATTCCATGTCCATGTGAGGAATATGTTCATGATCGAAGATTTTGTCTTTGTCAAACAGCATTGAGGAATAGAAGTTGGCTTGACTAGCAGTCCAGAAACGCGTCTTCCTTATGCGAGCAGAGTCATAGGGGTTGTAGTCAGTGAAGAATACATGCTCGGAAAAGAAGTCTTCAGCCTTGAACTTCTGTTTGCTTGAGTACGGATTCTTTCGCTTTGGCAGAGGGGTGTCAGTGAGTTGCATCACCACCTCAGGAATCGCGAGCTCAGGTTCTTCAGGCTGAGGAATTTCTGGTTCCTCTTCTTGTGCAATCTGAGGATCAGCAGCAGCAGGTTCTTCAGCACTAGCGGCTGGAATGTCTTCATGCACAGAGGGAGTGGGTTGAGTTTCTTCAGAGCCCATTTGAACTGTTGGTGCAGGGGACTGAGGTATCTGTTGGATAGGTGTGAAGAGAGGAGTATTTGGATGCTGACTTTCCCAAAAGTCATCATTCATCACAGGTGTGTTGCATCCTATATCCACATCTTCATCTTCAATTTCTTCAACACCAGCCTCTTCAGCTGTGAACTGAGGCATAGGTGAGGAAATGACAGGCGTTGAAGGGATTGCATCCACTTCAATTTCTTCATCAATCTGCTCTGACGAAGCAGCAGAATGATTTTCTTCATCAGATCCGCTTGGGATCTTATAGTCTTCTCCAAAAGGAACAAGGTCCTTTGATGGCATGGAGGAAATTGGAATAGCATCAATAGGATTTTCAAATGAGCTGGTCATTGGCTTCATTTTCTTCGCAGCCGAAGAATTTGACGCAGCTGATGCCTTCCTTTTCTTCACTGCAGCTCGCTCTGCAGACTTGGTCTTCTTCACATCTGATGCAGATGGAAGAATTGGAGTTGGTGTAGGTGAGGGAGGAGCTAAGGAATCTGGTTGATTTTCTTTAGGTGCAACTGATGCAGTTGCCCTTATCTCTTCAGTTTCTTCAGGCGCACCAGTAGTGGATGCCCTGGCAATTTCTTCAGCGGCTGGAATTTCTTCACCAGCCCTGGAACTAGCATTTTCTTCAGCAGGCTGAAAGTCATCAGTGGTCCTGGCATGTTCTTCAGCAGGCTGAGCAGAGTCTGTAGCCTGAGGATTTTCTTGTTGCGTTGGGGCTGCAACATTTGTGAATTTCTTCGTCAGATTGACGAATCTCAATTTGGCTCCTTGCCAATCAGCATAGTAGGCATCAAAGTCTTTGCTGAGGGCTTGAATTTCAGACTGAGCCTGGAGAAGTTCCTCAAGTGTCATTCTGACAACATTTTTCTTCAGGAGCTTCTCCTTTCTGTATTGAGCTTTCTTGATCTCTCTTTCCTTTTCAAACTTCCATTTCTCTTCAGTGATGAAATGGGTCAGTGTGTGACTTTGACCAGGAGTCAGATGAAAATCAGGCATTGGAGTGTTTGGATCCTTGTGCCAGAGGTGAATGTAGTCAAGGATTTTCTTTGGATCCAAAAGCAGTGGCACAGATGTGCCTTTGGCTCTAGCGGCCTTCACCTGTCTGTCTCTGATGATTTCTGCAAGTTCATCATCAGAGGCTTCATCATCAGAAGGCACATGGAATGCGACCTGTTTCTTCTTTGGACTTGGCCGAGGACCTCGTCCAGCTTTTGCTTTTGTCTTTAACAGTTTGGGGCCTGATGAGGAAATGGGTGCAGCTGAGGAATTTGCTGAAACAACAGAGGCAATCAAGAAACCAGCAGTCCTTTGACATGTAGCCAGATGCACAGGAGTTGAGGACTTTGAAGGAGCTGTTGAGGACTGTGGTGGAGCAGTAGCAGTGTGAGGAATTTGTCGTGAGGGCATTGCTGAGGAACTTGGCCGTGAGGGCGCTGTTGGTGAAGCACTTGGCTTACGAGCAGGCTTCTTTGGCATGGATTTCCTCGGTTTGACTGAGGCCTCAGTAGCAGTAGCAGTGGCAGAATCCTCATTGAATTTCTTCAGTGCCTCCTTGGCTTGTCTTGCCAATTTAGCTTGGCGCTTAGCCCATTCTTCAGGAAAGTCCTCACCACGCTTGATGCTGGTGGGGTCAGCTACTTGGCCAGGTGCCAATGGAGCTCTTGGGCATGGAGGATTGAGGGCGAATTTCTTCATGTACTTTGGATTCACATATCTGTATTCCCTCCATTCCCTTGCCCATCTTCGGTCAATCTTCTGTATGCGCACCTTGCGCTGATTTTTGTTTTCTTTGCCAAATTTTGCTTCATCAGGTGTGCAATAGCCAGCATAAATTTCCTCAGGGATTTCAAATGCAGTCATAACCTCAGGTTTCTTTCCTCCTTTCTGCGGCTTCTTACCGTCTGACATATTCTTCAGATGAGGAATTTGAACAATTGAACACTCTGAAGAAGTATGCAGTTTTTCTTCGAGGAACGCTGCAAATGAGTTAAGTTGATGAGAACCTAGTGATTCAGCAGCAGACATGAGTACCTATGAACAGAGTATAGGTGCGAGGAATTTGGAGAGGTCATATGCGTTCTCAGAAGATTTTTCAAAAAGAACAAGTTTTGAGGAATTTGACCAGATGAACCTTGAGGAATTTCACTAAGCGTTCTTGTCTTAGGTTCTAGAGTTGTACAGATCGAAGATCCACACAATTAGGGAATCTTGAAGAAATGATTACTTAGAGAAACAGTTCAAGATCATATGATATTTGAGGTGTTCATATGTGTGAAGATTTGAAGAATAAACACCTTTGAAGATTTTCAGGAAAGTTTGAGAATCAAAGTGAGTAATAAAAGTAACTTTTAATTACCCGAAGTGAAGAACATGACGAACTGAGAAGAACAGATGTGAAGTTCGTCAGGTTAGATCTCCCACGCCCTAACTTGGCAGAGGAAGACAGCTACGGTAGCGGCGGAGTGAAGATTTCCGCAACCGGCGCGAGTACGATGGCGGCGAGGTCGAGGCAGCGAAGCTCTTCCTCACCGGCGACGATGGAGTAGCGGCGGCACTAGGGTTTGAGTAGCTCGAGTGAGAGTAGCGATCGAGCGGAGTAAATGAAGTGAGGAAGGGGAGAGGGGTATTTATAGACACGGTGAAAAACTGTTCGCCCGAAGATTTTGGGACGAACGTGCCCCTGCCCTTTCTCCTTCACGCGACATGTGTCACCCACGTACTGTGTAGTTGAGATTGTGTACGATCGTGGGTGGATAAAATAATGCATCATGGGATGCGGAACGGTTTGAGCGGCAAAAAACCGAAAATTTGGATAAGATTTGCTTTAAAGTTTCGTTCGCAATTTCTTCAGCTGACAAGGACACAGTGAAGATTTTGAACGAGTTTCAAATAGAACGCACATGAAGAATTTGTGAATAGATTGGGTTGAGTATAGCATAGAGGGGGAAGGGTCCGATCACATTCACTTAGCAGAAAAAGCAACTTGAAGAAATAGCTATAAGTGAATGC
>NC_057810.1:165065153-165092975 GCF_018294505.1 Triticum aestivum
CAAGAAAGACGACGGAAACAGTGAAGATTTTGCAAAGTTGAAGAATTTGAAAGCCTGAAGAATTTCAAAACTGAGGAAAAACTCAAATGGAAGATTTTCAACTTTGGTGGTGGCGTGACCCACCGTATAAGAATGATGATTTCAGACACCGCATACAATTGTCGTAGGGTTCTGACAATCAAATTCTTCATTAGTTTCTTCATACTTAGAGTGTTATTCTTCATTGATTGAAGAAAAATGTTTCTTCATGTGTTGCACATCTAAGTCATCAATTCTGCATAAGTGTCAGGGTGTGTGTCCTTTTCAAAGAACATTCGAAAATTCTAAGATATTTAGCTCACACCGCAACATGCTAAATCCCTTCTCATCCAAGGGCTTAGTGAAGATATCAGCTAGCTGTTCTTCAGTCTTCACGTGCTCGATGGAGATGTCGCCCTTCAAGACATGATCACGAAGAAAATGATGACGAATCTGTATGTGCTTTGTCTTCGAGTGCTGAACTGGGTTGTGAGCAATCTTGATGGCACTCTCATTGTCGCAGAGGAGAGGCACATTCTTCACGTTGACGCCATAGTCCTTGAGTGTTTGCTTCATCCAAAGCAGTTGAGCACAGCAAGAGCCAGCAGCAATGTATTCAGCTTCCGCAGTAGACAGTGATACGCAGTTCTGTTTCTTCGAGGACCAACAGACCAAAGATCTTCCGAGGAAATGACAAGTGCCAGAAGTTGACTTGTGGTGCACACGATCACCAGCATAGTCAGAGTCAGAATATCCAATGAGATCAAAAGTAGAGCCCTTGGGGTACCATAATCCTAGTGTTGGTGTGTGAGCTAGATATCGAAGAATATGCTTCACAGCCTTATGGTGTGATTCCTTCGGTGCAGTTTGAAATCGGGCACACATGCAAACACTAAGCATTATATCTGGCCTAGATGCACATAAGTACAATAAAGAACCAATCATGGAGCGGTATACCTTGTGATCGAAGTCAATACCATTTTCATCAGTGCATAGATGGCCATTTGTGGGCATAGGAATTTTGACGCCTTTGCAATCTTGCATGCCGAATTTCCTCAGTACATCTTTGAGGTATTTCTCCTGAGATATGAATATGCCATTGCGCTGTTGACGAATTTGAAGACCTAAGAAGAATTTCAACTCTCCCATCATAGACATTTGATATTCTTCACTCATCATATAGGCAAATTCATCACTATAACGTTGGTTAGTACAGCCAAAGATAATATCATCAACATATATTTGGCACACAAACAGTTCACCATCATAAGATTTAGTAAAGAGAGTAGGGTCGAGTGAACCGGGTGTGAAGCCATTCTTCACGAAGAATTCCTTCAATGTATCATACCACGCCCGAGGGGCTTGCTTGAGGCCATAGAGGGCCTTATTGAGTCTGAAGACTTTGTCAGGATTCTTTGGATCTTCAAAACCTGGGGGTTGAGCAACATATACTTCTTCCTCAAGCTTACCATTGAGGAATGCACTTTTCACATCCATTTGATATAAGATGATATCATGATGGTTAGCATAAGCAAGTAATATGCGAATAGCCTCAAGTCTAGCAACAGGTGCAAAAGTTTCATCGAAATCAATTCCTTCAACCTATGTGTAGCCTTGAGCTACCAGTCGTGCCTTATTCCTCACAACAAGGCCATTTTCATCTTGCTTGTTGCGGTAGATCCACTTTGTGCCAATGATATTATGCTTGCGAGGATCTGGATGTTTGACCAGTTCCCAGACATTATTGAGCTCGAACTGATGTAATTCTTCTTGCATAGCCAGAATCCACTCCGGCTCCAAAAATGCTTCATCTACCTTAGTGGGCTCTGTGATAGAGACAAAAGCATAGTGCCCACAAAAGTTAGATAAATGTGAAGCTTTTGAGCGTGTGAGAGGACCTGGTGCTCTAATTTCATCGATGATCTTCTCCGCTTGCACTTCTTTTGCAACGCGAGGATGAGCTGGTTGTCGCTGAGGAGTTTGATCAGCATTTTCTTCAGCACCATTTTCCTCAGCATTTTCTTCAGGTGCATCAGCTCGACGTTCTTCATGAACTGGAATGAATTCTTCAGCAGTTTCTTCAGTAGGAATGACATCCTCAGTTGCCTTGAACTTGATAGAATCCTCAGGTGCTGGTTCATCTAACACAGAAGGTAGGTGCTCTCTTTGCGAGCCATTAGTTTCATCGAACCGCACATCTACAGTGTCAACAATCTTGTGAAGAACAATGTTGAAGACTCTGTAGGTGTGCGAGTCCTTTCCGTAACCAAGCATAAAACCTTCATGTGCTTTCGGTGCAAATTTAGAATTGTGGTGAGGATCTCTAATCCAACATTTAGCACCGAAGACTTTGAAATAACTCACATTGGGTTTCTTGTCAGTGAGGAGTTCATAGGCCGTCTTCTTGAAGAATTTGTGAAGATATACTCTGTTGATGATGTGGCACGCGGTATCAATTGCATCAATCCAAAAACGATGAGGCGTTTTGTATTCATCAAGCATAGTGTGAGCCATCTCAACAAGAGTTCTGTTCTTGCGCTCCACGACGCCATTTTGCTGAGGAGTATAGGGAGCAGATAACTCATGAGTAATACCAAGTTCATCAAGATAGTCATCAAGACCGGAATTCTTGAACTCAGTTCCATTGTCACTTCTGATGTGCTTGATCTTCACATCAAAGTTGGTTGAAGCCCTCGAGGAAAAACGTTTGAAGACTTCCTGCACTTCATGTTTGTAAGTAACAATGTGTACCCATGTATATCGAGAGTAATCATCAACAATGACAAAACCATATAGAGATGCATCATTAGTGACTGCTGAGTAATGATTAGGTCCGAAGAGGTCCATGTGAAGCAATTCGAATGGACGAGTAGTGGTCATGATAGTCTTCGCTGGATGCTTGGCCTTGGTCATTTTTCCAGCTTCACAGGCTCCGCATAAGTGATCCTTGAGGAATTTGACATTCTCAATGCCAATGACATGCTTCTTCTTCGCAAGCGTGTGCAAATTCCTCATGCCTGTGTGACCAAGTCGTCGATGCCATAGCCAGCCTTCTGAAGCTTTTGCAAGTAGACACACGGCTGGTTGTGGTCCTATAGAGAAATCAACAATATACAGGTCTCCTCTCCTAAAGCCTTCGAAGACTTTGGAATTGTCAGCTTCCATAATCACAACACAGCGATACTTGCCAAAGACAACAACCATATCAAGATCACAAAGCATTGAGACTGACATGAGATTGTATCCTAAGGACTCAACAAGCATGACTTTGTCCATGTGTTTATCCTTAGAGATTGCAACCTTACCAAGACCCAATACCTGACTTTTGCCTTTGTCAGCAAAGATGATATGCTTCAGATGTGACGGTGATAAGGAAGCATCCATCAATAGATTCTTGTCACCAGTCATGTGATTTGTACATCTACGATCGAGGACCCACTCAGTGGCTTTGGGTTGATCATCCTGCAGATGAATTAGTGTAACTTACAATCTCATATGCTTCATCAGTGAAGAATATGATATCAAGTTCATCAGATGAATTTCATCAAACAGTAAACAGATATAGCAGTATGAGGACATGTGAAATGAAAGTTCATTTCATCATGATTCGCCTGCGTCCTTTCAGGCAATTTTGTCAGGTCCCCAGCAAATTCTTCAGACGTTAAAGCACACCTGGAGACCTGACCCTGCAGAAGAGATTAGTTCTTTTTCTTCACCACCCACATCTGGAGGGGTGGCAAAGAATTCATCACTCTGCGAGCACCATATGAGAAAGGTGGCAAAGATGCCAAACCATTTCATTTCACATAAGAGGGGTTAGGGTAAGCATATGAATAAGCAGAGAAATTCTTCGAGGACTTATGAACATAATAGTTTGAAGAATAATGCACATATTCATAGCCCTTAGCTCTACCCTGCGAAACAGAGTTGTTAGCACGATGATAATCATATGAGGACTTTGATCCTTTTGAGGAATTTGATCCACGTGAGGAATTTGGTCCGTATGAGGACTTGGATCCATATGAAGAATTTGGTCCATATGAGGAATTTGGTCTGGGGTTCCTGTTCTTCACAGGTGGTGTCATGAGGACATTCACCTAAAGACTTTCGAGGCACTTCTTGGGAACCCAGATTTTCTTCATAGGAGAACCATTCCTGCAGTTAGTGCCAACATATCTAGCAAATACTTCACCATTCTGATTTTTGAACAGTTTATAGTTGGAGTCAAATGACTCATCAGAAGAATGAGGAGATTCACATGTAAAGCCAGATAAGTTAGATGGATCAACTGGAGGTCCCTTTGCAGCAACCCATGAGGTTTTGGGGTACTGCTCAGGCTTCCAATGTGTTCCATCAGCATTAAGTTTCCTCTCAAAGGTGATACCCTCTTTCCTAGGGTTTCTGTTGAGGATCTGCTTTTAAGCACATCACAAAGAGTCTGATGCCCTTTGAGGCTTTTGTACATGTCTGTCATGTACAATTCCTTCAGCCCTGCATCGTCAGTGATACTAGCAATGTCCTCAGATGAGGAATTAGTGATAGCAGAGGCAGGTGAAGAATTTGTAACAGTTGAAGCATTTGAACATTCAGGTGAAGAATTAGCAGATTCACGTTCAATGCACTTTAAGCATGGAGGAACAAATTCTTCCTGAGAAGCGCTGATTTGTTGAGCTAGTAATGAATCGCACTCCTTCTGAAGATCTTCATAACTCACTCTTAGCTTCTCAAGATCTTGCTTCCTCTGAAGAAATTCATAAGAAAGTTTCTCATGATCAGATAAGAGAGTGTTATGATGACTTTGAAGGTTATCAAACCTAGACTGAAGTCTCTGAAGATTTTCAGTCAGGGCTTTAGTGCGATCCATTTCTTCACCCAACATATCATCACTTTTGTCTAGCATGTTTTGAACCTTTTCAAAAGCCCTTTGTTGTTTTACAGCAGTCTTAGCAAGTTTAGAGTAGCTGGGCTTGAGATCCTCATCAGATTCATTTTCACTAGATTCAGAGGAGGTGTATTTGAGTACCTGTGCACCTTTTGCCATGAAGCAATAGGTGGGAGCGTAGTCATCATTATCTTCATCAGGCTTGTCGGTGGTGTCAGTTTCTTCAGTGTTGAAGATGGACTTGCTAACGAAAGCAGTAGCGAAGGCCAGACTCGCCACACCAGATTCGGATTCTTCAGACGCCTCCTCTTCCTCATGTTCCTCAGATTCAGCTTCAGATTCCATTTCCTTGCCAATGAATGCCCGAGCCTTCTTGGAGCTGCTCTTCTTGTGAGATGAAGACTTCGAGGATTTTGATGACGAAGATTTTGACGATTTCTTCTTCTTCTTCGCATCATCAGAACTGTAATCCTTGTATTTCTTCTTCTTCAATTCCTTTTCCCACTGAGGACAATCTTGAATATAGTGACCAGGTTTCTTGCATTTGTGGCACAGCCTTCTCTTATAGTCGCTGGATGAGGAATCACTACTTCTTGAGGATTTTCCAAAGCGACCACGTCTTGAGAACTTCTGGAATTTCTTCACAAGCAGTGCTAGCTCCTAGCTCAATTCTTCAGGATCACCAAGGCTACTACCAGAATCCTCACATTCAGATTCAGACACAGCCTTGGCCTTCAGGGCACGTGGTTTGCCATAGCTCGAACCATAGAGATCTCTCTTTTCAGCAAGCTGGAACTCGTGAGTATTTAGCCTTTCGAGGATATCGGCAGGATCAAGAGACTTGTAGTCAGCCCGTTCTTGTATCATCAGTCCCAGAGTATCAAATGAGGAGTCAAGCGATCTCAACAGTTTCTTCACCACCTCATGGTCAGTGATGTCAGCGGCACCGAGGGCTTGAAGCTCATTTGAGATGTCAGTGAGGCGATCAAAGGTTTGTTGGACATTTTCATTGTCGAGTCTTTTGAAGCGGTTGAAGAGATTCTGAAGAACATCAACTCGAGAGTCACGCTGAGTTGAGACTCCTTCATTCACTTTGGACAGCCTATCCCAGATAAGCTTAGCAGTTTCCAAAGCACTCACTCTTCCATACTGTTCTTTACTCAGATGGCCACATATGATATTCTTCGCTTGAGAATCGAGTTGCCTGAATCTCTTCACATCGGTAGCGTTCAGTGAGGGTGAGATAGAGGGAACACCATTTTCCACAACATACCAGAGATCGTTGTCAATTGCCTCAAGATGCATTCGCATCTTGTTTTTCCAGTAGGGGTAGTCCATCCCATCAAAGGTAGGACACCCAGCCGAGACCTTGATCATACATGCGGTCGACATAACTAAAACTCCAGGCGGTTAAACCAAAATCACACAGAACAAGGGAGTACCTTGCTCTGATACCAATTGAAAGTGCGTTATATCGACTAGAGGGGGGGTGAATAGGCGATTTTTATGAATTCTTCACTGAGGAATTTGCCAGTGAGGAAATTCCTTAGCGAAGAACTACTAGCAGCGGAATAAGTACTCAGAAGTAAGCATAACAGAATACAAGCATGGTCATCATGATGAAATGAAGACTAGCACAGAGTATAGAAAGCATATTCACAGGATAACACAAGATGAAGACAAACAGACTGAAGAAATTGAACTGAGGAAATTGAGAAAGTCTTTAGTCAAAGTCTTCAAACACAGATATGAACAAACACTCAACACGGTAATGAGGAAATGAAAGGGTTGAGGAAATAGAACCAATTAGGTTGGTGAAGACAATGATTTGGTAGACCAGTTCCAACTGTTGTCTCAGTTGTACGTCTGGTTGGAGTGGCTGAGTATTTAAACTCGAGGACACACAGTCCCGGACACCCAGTCACTAAGCACGCAGCTCAGGACACCCAGTCCTCACCGTATTCTCCTTGAACTAAGGTCACGCAGACCTCGTCCAATCACTCGTGGTAATTCTTCAGGCGACTTCCAAACCTTCACAGACTTGGTCACTCGGTGATCCACAATTCCTCTTGGATGCTCTAGACCATGATGCCTAACCGTCTGGAAGAAGCACAGTCTTCAAAGGTAACAAGCGTCGGATCCACGCAGGATCAATTTCTTCAGTGATGCTCAATCACTTTGGGTTTGTGGGGGTTTGGTTTTGGGTTTTCCTCACTTGATGATTTTCGCTCAAAGTCCTCGGAGGATGGGTTGCTCTCAAATGACAAGTGTCAAGTTCTTTCGGAGCAGCCAACCAGCTAGTGGTTGTAGGGGGCGGCTATTTATAGCCTAGGGAGCAGCCCGACATGATAAGACATAAATGCCCTTCAATGATATGACCGTTAGGTGGATAAGATATTTTTGGGACAGCTGGCGCGCAGCACAGCAACGGTCGGAAATTTGACTTTCAAATTCCTCAGGGCTATCATGTTCCTCACTGTGTAGGCAATTCGCACTGGCGAATTCCTAACTCCTCAGTCAAAACAAATTCATCAGCGACCAGAAGAACTTCGTCTCTGTCACTGAAGAAAGTGACTGAACTGTATGAGATTTCCAAAGGCTTCACTCGAAGGGATTGGTAGGTGTAGGATTTTGAGTTGAGCATCACATGGAAATTTTTCCTTAGTATTTCCTCGACCCCCTTTAACAGTACGGTGTTTCCTATGACTCAAGAAAGAGAAAATGAAACTATGAAAAAAAAAGTCTTCACGCTTCATGTTCCTCAAGTGAATACCAAGTCTTCAAGGTCACACCAATTTCTTCACTTTCAAAGTCTTCAGAAAGTCTTCAGAATATCAAAGTCTTCAGTCGAAGAACTTCATTTTTAGGGGTCGACTTTCTCTGCAAATATCAAACTCCTCATAGACTTATAGACCTGTGTACACTCACAAACGCATTAGTCCCTTAACCTATAAGTCTTCAATACACCAAAATCACTAAGGGGCACTAGATGCACTTACACCTAGAGGCAATAATAAAGTTATTATTTATTTCCTTATTTCATGATAAATGTTTATTATTCATGCTAGAATTGTATTAACCGGAAACATAATACATGTGTGAATACATAGACAAACATAGTGTCACTAGTATGCCTCTACTTGACTAGCTCGTGAATCAAAGATGGTTAAGTTTCCTAGCCATAGACATGAGTTGTCATTTGATTAAATGGATCACATCATTAGGAGAATGATGTGATTGACATGACCCATTCTGTTAGCCTAGCACTTGATCGTTTAGTATGTTGCTATTGCTTTCTTCATGACTTATACATGTTCCTGTAACTATGAGATTATGCAACTCCCGTTTACCGGAGGAACACTTTGGGTACTACCAAACGTCACAACATAACTGGGTGATTATAAAGGAGTACTACAGGTGTCTCCAAAGGTACATGTTGGGTTGCGTATTTCGAGATTAGGTTTTGTCACTCCAATTTTCGGAGAGGTATCTCTGGGCCCTCTCAGTAATGCACATCACTATAAGCCTTGCAAGCAATGTGGCTAATGAGTTAGTTGCGGGATGATGCATTACGTAACGAGTAAAGAGACTTGCCAGTAACGAGATTGAACTAGGTATTGGATACCGACGATCGAATCTCGGGCAAGTAACATACCGATGACAAAGGGAACAACGTATGTTGTTATGCGGTTTGACCGATAAAGATCTTCGTAGAATATGTAGGAGCCAATATGGGCATCCAGGTTCCGCTATTGGTTATTGACCGAGAATAGTTCTAGGTCATGTCTACATAGTTCTTGAACCCGTAGGGTCCGCACGCTTAACGTTACGATGGCAGTTTTATTATGAGTTTATGAGTTTTGATGTACCGAAGGAGTTCGGAGTCCCAGATGAGATCGGGGACATGACGAGCAGTCTCGAAATGGTCGAGACGTAAAGATCGAGACGACTATATTCGGAGTTCGGAAAGGTTCCGAGTGATTCGGGTATTTTCGGGGGTACCGGGGAGTTACGGGAATACGAGGAAGAAGCATTGGGCCTCATGGGCCAAGTGGTGGAAGAGAGGAGGTAGGGCGCATGGACCCCTAGCCCAAACCGAATTGGACTAGGGGGCCGGCCCCCCTTTCCTTCTTCTCCTCCCTCTCCTTCCTTCTCCTTCTCCTCCCCTTCCTTCCCTTCTCCTAGTAGGACTTGGAAAGAGGGGGGAATCCTACTTGGAGTAGGATTGCCCCCCTTGGGCGCGCCTCCTCCCCCTTGGCCGGCCCTCCTCCCCTTGCTCCTTTATATACGGGCGCAGGGGGCACCCCATGACACACAAGTTGATCTACGGATCATTCCTTAGCCGTGTGCGGTGCCCCCCTCCACCATATTCCACCTCGGTCATATCATCGCGGAGTTTAGGTGAAGCCCTGCGCCGGTAGAACATCATCATCGTCACCATGCTGTCGTGCTGACGGAACTCATCTCCGGAGCTTTGCTGGATCGAAGGCCGGAGATCGTCATCGAGCTGAACGTGTGCTGAACTCGGAGGCCCCGTACGTTCGGTGCTTGGATCGGTCGGATCATGAAGACGTACGACTACATCAACCGCGTTGTGCTAACGCTTCCGCTTACGGTCTACGAGGGTACATGGACGAATACTCTCCCCTCTCGTTGCTATGCATCACCATGATCTTGCGTGTGCGTAGGAAATTTTTGAAATTACTACGTTCCCCAACAGTGGTATCAGAGCCAGGTTTTATGCGTTGATGTTATATGCACGAGTAGAACACAAGTGAGTTGTGGGCGATACAAGTCATATTGCTTACCAGCATGTCATACTTTGGTTCGGCAGCATTGTTGGATGAAGCAGCCCGGACCGACATTACGCATACGCTTACGCGAGACTGGTTCTACCGACGTGCTTTGCACACAGGTGGCTGGCGGGTGTCAGTTTCTCCAACTTTAGTTGAACCGAGTGTGGCTACGCCCGGTCCTTGCGAAGGTTAAAACAACACTAACTTGATGAACTATCGTTGTGGTTTTGATGCGTAGGTAAGAACAGTTCTTGCTCAGCCCGTAGTAGCCACATAAAACTTGCAACAACAAAGTAGAGGACGTCTAACTTGTTTTTGCAGGGCATGTTGTGATGTGATATGGTCAAGACGTGATGCTATATTTTATTGTATGAGATGATCATGTTTTGTAACCGAAGTTATCGGCAACTGGCAGGAGCCATATGGTTGTCGCTTTATTGTATGAAATGCAAACGCCCTGTAATTGCTTTACTTTATCACTAAGCGGTAGCGATAGTTGTAGAAGCAATAGATGGCGTAAACGACAACGATGCTACGATGGAGATCAAGGTGTCGCGCCGGTGACGATGGTGATCACGACGGTGCTTCGGAGATGGAGATCACAAGCACAAGATGATGATGGCCATATCATATCACTTATTTTGATTGCATATGATGTTTATCTATTATACATCTTATTCTTGCTTTGATTGACGGTAGCATTTTAAGATGATCTCTCACTAATAATCAAGAAGTGTTCTCCCTGAGTATGCACTATTCGAAAGTTCTTTGTGCTGAGACACCACGTGATGATCGGGTGTGATAGGCTCTACGTTCAAATACAACGGGTGCAAAACAGTTGCACACGCGGAATACTCAGGTCATACTTGACAAGCCTAGCATATACAGATATGGCCTCGGAACACGGAGACCGAAAGGTCGAGCGTGAATCATATAGTAGATATGATCAACATAGTGATGTTCACCATTGAAAACTACTCCATCTCACGTGATGATCAGACATGGTTTAGTTCATTTGGATCACGTGATCACTTAGATGACTAGAGAGATGTCTGTCTAAGTGGGAGTTCTTAAGTAATATGATTAATTGAACTTAAATTTATCATGAACTTAGTCCTGGTAGTATTTTGGAAATTATGTTGTAGATCAATAGCTCGCGTTGTTGCTTTCATATGTTTATTTTGATATGTTCCTAGAGAAAACTGTGTTGAAAGATGTTAGTAGCAATAATGCGGATTGGATCCATGATCTGAGGTTTATCCTCATTGCCGCACGGAAGAATTATGTCCTTAATGCATCGCTAGGTGACAGACCTATTGCAGGAGCAGATGCAGACGTTATGAATGTTTGTCTAGCTCAATATGATGACTACTTGATAGTTTAGTGCACCATGCTTAATGGCTTAGAATCGGGACTTCAAAAACATTTTGAACATCAAGGACCATATGAGATGTTCCAGGAATTGAAGTTAATATTTCAAGCAAATACCCGAGTTGAGAGATATGAAGTCTCCAACAAGTTCTATAGCTAAAAGATGGAGGAGAATCGCTCAACTAGTGAGCATGTGCTCAGATTGTCTGGGTACTTCAATCGCTTGAATCAAGTGGGAGTTAATCTTCCAGATAAGATAGTGATTGACAGAATTCTCTAGTCACCATAACTAAGTTACTAGAACTTCGTGATGAACTATAGTATGCAAGGGATGACGAAAACGATTCCCGAGCTCTTCGTGATGTTGAAATCGACGAAGGAAGAAATCAAGAAAGAGCATCAAGTGTTGATGATTGACAAGACCACTAGTTTCAAGAAAAGGGCAAAGGGAAAGAAAGGGAAACTTCAAGTAGAATGGCAAACAAGTTGTCACTCCCGTGAAGAAGACCAAAGTTGGACCAAAGCCTGAAACTGAGTGCTCACACTGCAAAGGAAATGATCACTGGAAGCGGAAATACCCTGAATATTTGGTGGATAAGAAGGATGGCAAAGTGAACAAGGGTATATTTGATATACATGTGTTTGATGTGTGCCTTACTAGTGTTTATAGTAGCCCCTGAGTATTTGATACTTGTTCGGTTGCTCAGATTAGTAACTCGAAACAGGAGTTACATAATAAACAGAGACTAGTTGAGGGGAAGTGACAATGAGTGTTGGAAACAGTTCCAAGATTGATATGATCATCATCACACACTCCCTAAATTTTTGAGATTGGTGTTAAATCTAAATAAATGTTATTTAGCATTTGCGTTGAGCATGAATATGATTTGATCATGTTTATTGCGATACGGTTATTCATTTGAAGTTACAGAATAATTGTTATTCTGTTTACATGAATAAGACCTTCGATGGTTATACACCCAATGAATATAGTTTGTTGGATCTCGATCGTAGTGATACACATATTCATAATATTGATGCCAAAAGATGCAAAGTTAATAATGATAGTGCAACTTATTTGTGGCACTGCCGTTTGGGTCATATCGGTGTAAAGCACATGAAGAAACTCCTTAAAGATGGATTTTCGGAATCACTTGGTTATGAATCATTTGATGCTTGCGAACCGTGCCTTTTGGGCAAGATGACTAAAACTCCGTTCTTCGGAACAATGGAACAAGCTATTGACTTATTGGAAATAATACATACCGATGTATGCGATCCAATGAGTGTTGATGCTCGTGGCAAGTATCATTATTTTCTAACCTTCACAAGATGATTTGAGCAGATATGGGTATATCTACTTGATGAAACATAAGTCTGAAATAGTTGAAAGGTTCAAAGAATTTCAGAGTGAAGTGGAAAAATCATCGTAACAAGAAAATGAAATTTCTGTGATCTGATCGCGAAGACGAATATTTGAGTTACGAGTTTGGTCTTCAATTAAAACAATGTGGAATAGTTTCACAGCTCACGCCACATGGAACACCACAACGTTATGGTGTGTCCAAACGTCGTAACCGCACTTTATTGATATGGTGCGATCTATGATGTCTCTTACTGATTTACCACTATAGTTTTGGGGTTATGCATTAGAGACAGCTGCATTCACGTTAAAAAAGGGCACCATCTAAATCCGTTGAGACGACACCATATGAACTGTGGTTTAGCAAGAAACACAAGTTGTCGTTTCTTAAAGTTTGGGGCTACGATGCTTATGTGAAAAAGTTTCATCCTGATAAGCTCAAACCCAAATCGGAGAAGTGCGTCTTCATAGAATACCCAAAGGAAACTGTTGGGTACACCTTCTATCACAGATCCGAAGGCAAGATATTCGTTGCTAAAATGGATCCTTTCTAGAGAAGGAGTTTCTCTCGAAAGAAGTGAGTGGGAGGAAAGTAGAGCTTGATAAGGTAATTTGTACCTTCTCCCGAATTGGAAAGTAGTTCATCACAGAAATCAGTTCCAGTGATTCCTACACCAATAAGTGAGGAAGCTAATGATGATGATCATGAAACTTCAGATCAAGTTACTACAGAACCTCATAGGTCTTCCAGAGTACGGTCCGCACCAGAGTGGTACGGTAATCCTGTTCTGAAAGTCATGTTACTAGACCATGATAAACCTATGAACTATGAGGAAGCGATGATGAGCCCAGATTCCGCGAAATAGCTGGAGGCCATGAAATCTGAGATAGGATCCATGTATGAGAACAAAGTGTGGACTTTGGTGGACTTGCCCGATGATCGGCAAGCCATAGAAAATAAATGGATCTTCAAGAGGAAGACAGATGCTGATAGTAGTGTTACTATCTACAAAGCTCGACTTGTCACAAAAAGGTTTTTCGACAAGTTCAAGATGTTGAATACAATGAGATTTTCTCACTCGTATCATTGCTTAAGTCTGTCCGAATCATGTTAGCAATTGCCACATTTTATGAAATCTAGCAAATGGATGTCAAAACTGCATTCCTTAATGGATTTATTAAAGTAGAGTTGTATATGATGCAACCAGAAGGTTTTGTCAATCCTAAAGGTGCTAACAAAATGTGCAAGCTCTAGCGATCCATCTATGGACTGGTGCAAGCATCTCGGAGTTGGAATATAAGCTTTGATAAGTTGATCAAAGCATATAGTTTTATACAGACTTGCGGTGAAGCCTGTATTTACAAGAAAGTGAGTGGGAGCACTACAACATTTCTGATAAGTATATGTGAATGACATATTGTTGATCGGAAATAATGTAGAATTAATCTGCAAAGCATAAAGGAGTGTTTTAAAGGAGTTCTTTAAAAGAAAGACCTCGGTAAAAGCTACTTACATATTGAGCATCAAGATCTATTGAGATAGATCAAGACGCTTGATAAGATTTTCAATGAGTACATACCTTGGCAAGATTTTGAAATAGTTCAAGATGGAACAGTCAAAGAAAGAGTTCTTGCCTGTGTTGCAAAGGTGTGAAATTGAGTAATACTCAAATCCCGACCACGGCAGAAAATAGAAAAGAGAATGAAAGTCATTCCCTATGCCTCAGTCATAGGTTCTATAAAGTATGCTATGTTATGTACCAGACCTATTGTATACCTTGCTCTGAAATTGGCAAGGGAGTACAATAGTGATCTAGGAGTAGATCACTGGACATTGGTCAAGAATATCCTTAGTGAGGACTAAGGAAATATTTCTCGATTATGGAGGTGATAAAAGAGCCCGTCGTAAAGAGTTACATCGGTGCAAGCTTTCATACCGATCCAGATGACTCTAAGTCTCAATCTGGATAGATATTGAAAGTGGGAGCAATTAGCTAGAGTAGCTCTGCACAGAGCATTGTAGACATAGAATATTTGCAAAGTACATACGGCTCTAAATGTGACAGACCCGTTGACTAAACTTCTCTCACGAGCAAAACATGATCATACCTTAGTACTCTTTGGGTGTTAATCACATAGCGATGTGAACTAGATTATTGACTCTAGTAAACCTTTTGGATGTTGATCACATGATGATGTGAACTATGGTATTAATCACATACAGATGTGAATATTGGTGTTAAATCACATGGCGATGTGAACTAGGTTATTGACTCTAGTGCAAGTGGGAGACTGAAGGAAATATGCCCTAGAGGCAATAATAAAGTTATTATTTATTTCCTTATTTCATGATAAATGTTTATTATTCATGCTAGAATTGTATTAACCGGAAACATAATACATGTGTGAATACATAGACAAACATAGTGTCACTAGTATGCCTCTACTTCACTAGCTCGTGAATCAAAGATGGTTAAGTTTCCTAGCCATAGACATGAGTTGTCATTTTATTAACGGGATCACATCATTAGGAGAATGATGTGATTGACATGACCAATTCCGTTAGCCTAGCACTTGATCGTTTAGTATGTTGCTATTGCTTTCTTCATGACTTATACATGTTCCTGTAACTATGAGATTATGCAACTTCCGTTTACCGGAGGAACACTTTGGGTACTACCAAACGTCACAATGTAACTGGGTGATTATAAAGGAGTACTACAGGTGTCTCCAAAGGTACATGTTGGGTTGCGTATTTCGAGATTAGGTTTTGCCACTCCGATTGTCGGAGAGGTATCTCTGGGCCCTCTCGGTAATGCACATCACTATAAGCCTTGCCAGCAATGTGGCTAATGAGTTAGTTGCGGGATGATGCATTACGTAACGAGTAAAGAGACTTGCCGGTAACGAGATTGAACTAGGTATTGGATACCGACGATCGAATCTCGGGCAAGTAACATACCGATGACAAAGGGAACAACGTATGTTGTTATGTGGTTTGACCGATAAAGATCTTCGTAGAATATGTAGGAGCCAATATGGGCATCCAGGTTCCGCTATTGGTTATTGACCGAGAATAGTTCTAGGTCATGTCTACATAGTTCTCAAACCCGTAGGGTCCGCACGCTTAACGTTACGATGACAGTTTTATTATGTGTTTATGAGTTTTGATGTAACGAAGGAGTTCGGAGTCCCGGATGAGATCAGGGACATGACGAGGAGTCTCGAAATGGTCGAGACGTAAAGATCGATATATTGGACGACTATATTCGGAGTTTGGAAAGGTTCCGAGTGATTCGGGTATTTTCGGGGGTACCGGGGAGTTACGGGAATACGAGGAAGAAGCATTGGGCCTCATGGGCCAAGTGGTGGAAGAGAGGAGGTAGGGCGCGCGGCCCCCCTAGCCCAAACCGAATTGGACTAGGGGGGCGGCCCCCCTTTCCTTCTTCTCCTCCCTCTCCTTCCTTCTCCTTCTCCTCCCCTTCCTTCCCTTCTCCTAGTAGGACTTGGAAAGAGGGGGGAATCCTACTTGGAGTAGGATTGCCCCCCTTGGGCGCGCCTCCTCCTCCTTGGCCGGCCCTCCTCCCCTTGCTCCTTTATATACGGGGGCAGGGGGGCACCCCATGACACACAAGTTGATCTACGGATCGTTCCTTAGCCGTGTGCGGTGCCCCCCTCCACCATATTCCACCTCGGTCATATCGTCGCGGAGTTTAGGCGAAGCCCTGCGCCGGTAGAACATCATCATCGTCACCACGCCGTCGTGCTGACGGAACTCATCTCCGGAGCTTTGCTGGATCGAAGGCCGGAGATCGTCATCGAGTTGAACGTGTGTTGAACTCGGAGGCCCCGTACGTTTGGTGCTTGGATCGGTCGGATCGTGAAGACGTACGACTACATCAACCGCGTTGTGCTAACGCTTCCGCTTACGGTCCACGAGGGTACGTGGACGAATATTCTCCCCTCTCGTTGCTATGCATCACCATGATCTTGCGTGTGCGTAGGAAATTTTTGAAATTACTATGTTCCCCAACAGCGCCTCCCAGTACCACCCTGACGAGCCCAGTCCCGGACATGGCCCATCTGGTCAAGCAGGTGTCGTCCTCCGCCGATTCGACGACGAGGATGCGGGATAGGCATCGTCCATGTTGATGCGGGAAAATTTGTTTTAACTAAAAAAATAGCAACAAGTTCTTACTAACTAGTTCTATTAATTCAATTAGTTCTTACTAAAAATAAACTTACTATAAATAAAAATAAACTAGTACCTAATTAGTACCTAGTTCTGACTAACTAATTAGTACCTAGGAACTAATTACCATATAAATATCCATTTTTTTAACTAGGGTTCGTACTACCTAATTAAATAGGATTAATACTAATTGTAATTAACTAACTAGCACTAAAAATAGCCTAGGGTTCATACTAACTAGCACTAAATAGCTAGGGTTCATACTAAGCAGAGAAGAGGGAAGGGGAGAGTGCTTACAAAGGTCAGGGAGAGAGATGGGGTTGGGGGAGACGGCGGCACCGAGGTGCGGCGAGGCGAGGTCGGGGGAGACGGCGGCGAGGCGGGTCGAGGGAGACAGTGGCGGAGAGTGAGGGCAGGGGCTCCGGCAAGATCGAGGTCAAGGAGGAGGAGGCACAGGCGCGCGACGACGTCGAGGGGCAGACTCCGGCGGAGAGCGAGGGTAGGGCCTCCGGCAAGGGCGAGGGGAGGGGTTCCGGCGGAGGCGACGAGGGGGAGAAGAGAGAGTGGGGAATTGGGGGAGGAAGCAGAGGAGAGGGAAGGCCGCGCGGGGGGTTAGGTGAAAATAGTTTTAACAGTAGTGTGGGGAGCGAAAACGCGTTGCTGCTAAAATCCGTAGTAGTAGCGCTGTTTTTAGAAGGGCGCTACTACTATACCTAGCACGTCGGGAACGGTGTGGCAATTATAGCAGTAGCGCGTTTTGTTCCTGCCGCGCTACTGCAAAGTGGATAACAGTAGTGCCCTTTAAGCCAACGCGCTACTGCTAAGTAGTAGTAGCGCCTCATTCTAACACGCGCTACTGGTAAGATTATGTGTATAAGGTTTTCCCTAGTAGTGATATGTAGCCTATCGGCTTAGTAGTGAGAATTTTAGTACTAGCGCATTTATAGGGAGACGCGCTACTGCTACGTGTGTACCTGTAGCGCATTTATCCTGCACGCGCTACTGCTATTTAGCACTAGCGCCCTTTTTTAACAAGCGCTACTGCTAAAGTTCTGTGTATAAGGTTTTCCCTAGTAGTGGTCCCTTGCCCGCTGCCTCTCATGACGAGACGTGCCTCCAATTCCGGAGTGCGCGTGCAAGCTGATAGAGCGGGCACTAGCACTAACCGTTGCACGCACGAGCAGTGGCCGGTGGGGGAAGGGGGCGGCACGTTGTTGGAGCGGACTGCGCTGCCCTGGCGGAGCTGCTGTGGGCCGACAAGGGCCATCTCTGACGTTCGCGCTGCGCTAGCACGGAAGGGGAAACCGTACAGATCCAGACCTTCCCCCAGTGTTCACCTTCGACAGCTCCAGCGCAATGCAGAGGGCTAGCTCCTCGTCGACGTCGAGGTCGGAGCCGGAGTGGTTGCCGGACCTCGACATTGAAGGAAATATGCCCTAGAGGCAATAATAAAGTTGTTATTTATATTTCCTTATATCATGATAAATGTTTATTATTCATGCTACAGTTGTATTAACCGGAAACTTGATACACGTGTGAATACATAGACAAAACAAAGTGTCCCTAGTATGCCTCTACTTGACTAGCTCGTTTATCAAAGATGGTTATGTTTCCTGGCCATAGACATGTGTTGTCATTTGATGAACGGGATCGCTCATTAGAGAATGATGTGATGGACAAGACCCATCCGTTAGCACATGTGACACCCCAAAATTTTAACCTTGTTTTGTTAATTAAAATTTTGCCAGGAAATTAAAACTCTTATTTTCTGGACTCACTTTTGATTTTTGAAACATTTCCTTTCTTATCATCATGGAGTTTTTACCTCAAGTGAAATACTTCTCAATTTTTATTGGACTCTCTTACCCCCTCAAATAAAACTTTTCTTTTATCAGAGGGATTAATTATTAAATTATTTCCCTGATCTTTATTCCTTTAAAAATGGATTTTCCATGATTTGTGGTCCTTTTTGAACTACAACCATTTGATAAAATCTTTTAAAAATCCCACAAAAATTTGGAGATGTCATGTGATGTTTATAAATCACTTTTATGCAAAAAGATATTTCTTTCATTTAATATTTTGAGCTCTATCCCAAATTTTCAAATCTGGTCCAGTGGGCACTTTTACACTACAATCTATTTAAATATTTCTTTAAAACTTCCACCAAAATTTTGGGATGTCAATATGAGTATGTTAATTAACATTTTGCAAAAACCCAGTGTTATCCCTTGAAAAATCTGAGTGAATCAACCTCTTTTCCACTCTGGTTCAACTTGATGATTTGTACAGCAACTATATTTTAAGTTGCTCCTTTATCCATGATTCTTTTACCTACTTGTAGTCCTCCATACTAAACCCCTATGTCCAGGAGCATGCACCCATTGGATCATTTTTGGTTCATGAAGTGATGCCATTTGTCTCCTGTCCAGAATTGAGTTTTTGCAAAACTTGCACTAACAAGTTTCTGTATTTTGCCAACTAACCTCACCACCCTTTTATTCACCTAATGAGACCACCATCTGGAATTTTTGACCACTCCAAGACCTGCCTAGATGCCTCTGGCATTTTGTCAAACACCTTGTGGGCATGGACAGTTTTGGCATGATTGTAAGTTTGTGTTGTGAACTTTCCCATCTGTCCAAACCAAGTTGTCAAGTAGCCTGCTAACGATCTCTAACCCAGGCCTGTGGATTTGCATTAGCTCTCTAGCAGTTTTGGCCATCCTGGCATTTCGTCGAGCAGTCGCCGTGCACGCCCGGAGCACGAGCAGAGCACGCGTTTTGCACTTGCTCGCACCCGAGCCAGCGCGCCCCTAGATAAGCTTCCCCGAGCTCATCCTGATCCTTTCCCACTCGCCACGTCGCGCCAAGAGCCCCGACCGCCTCCTCGCCCCCTGCAGTGTTGCCAGCAAGCTCCTTGGCGGCACGCCTGCGGCCGCATCCGCCACCGCCATGGGCAGCACCGCCCAAACCACCACAGCGCGCCAGCTCGCCTCCTTCGACAGTGGAGCGTTCGTTGGTAGCTCCTGGAGCCGGCCAGCCACCGCCACGTCGCCCTGCAGTACAGTAGGGCGGTTCGCCGACGAGCTTATCCACGGCCGCCGCGAACCGAATTGGACGTGCTATAAAGGGAGGTCCCCGGACTCCTCCAAGCACCCAGGCAGCTTCACGCCGTCCTTCTCGTACCCCCTTAGTCGTCAATCGAAGCGAGGAGGTCGTCTTCAACCTCTCCGGTCAACTCGGCCGCCGCCTCGTCCCGGTCAGTTCTGACGCACCAAGACCTCCCCTGCCCTCCCAAACGCCACCGTCCGACTCCACTTGAACCCGCGGAGCTGCCTACCCTCCCAGACACAGCTAGGAACCACCATGGCCGGAATCCCCAAATCCACCGAAGCCTCCCTTCCGTCGCGAAGCTCGCCGCCGGCGACTCCCTCCACCCCCGGCGACCCTACGACCACCGGGAGGACCGCCTAGGAGTGGCGGATCCATCTCTGCACTCGGATGCCCGCAAAGAACCTCCGTTCGCCAGCGACGATCGCCGGATGTCCCGCCTCTGCTCGGGCAGAGAAGGGGAGGGAGTGGGGACTAGTCAAACCTGACTAGTGGGCCCCCTGGACCCACTGTCAGTGACTCCCTGCGCGGTCCACACTGGATAAGTGGAGGAGTAAAAGCTCAAGTACGTCTCCTCTGCGCGAAAGCGTAATCCCGTTTGAACTGTTTTTCCTTTTTTTAAAAAAAAAAAATTAGATTTTGACCAAATGTTTGACTGGCGATAACTTTTAAAATATAACTTCAAATGAATTGATTCTTTTTTCTACATCTCTCAAATTCTGTCTAGTTTATTTTAAGATTTATTTGAAAAAAATTCAAACAACTTTTTTGTGCTGTTTTGAAATTGTGTGTTAATTCCAATATTTTCAAAATAGGATTTTGGAGAGAGGCAGAAAGCTTTCAAAAGTTTTGGAGAGCACCCCCCCCCCCACCTCTCCACACCTTGAAGGCAAGCATTCTGAACCCTGGCGTAATATTTTTGGTGTGTTTGTTGACACATTTATAACACCACCTCATTTTGAAGGACTTGTTATTTCATGTGATATGATCATTTGCATGGATGCATATTAGTGATTTCCATGCTGTTGGAAATGAGTATACTTGTGATGGTAATCATCCTCATGTATCTTCCATGCATGCCGGAAAGGAATCCGGGAAAGCCTCTGCCTTGGGTAGGCGTGAGCTTGTCGCCGGTCTCCGTCGGGACGGTTATGTCCGGTATGGCATAGTAAGATATAGTGAGTGTTGATTGTATTGGTTGAAATATATTTGTTATTCATGTCATGCAGGGAAATTATAAACCTCCTGAGTCGACCATAGATCGAGTCTTGTTCCAGTAACCCCCACACTTGTTTCGTGCTACCACTTGTTCCTGCCACAGGTAGGGTACTGTTCAGTAATTTGTCAACCCCTTTCTAGCACACACCGTACAAAGGGGCCGGGATGAGGGTACCAAGGCCATGGATTAAAGTCAGTCATCCGGTCAGGGGGCATGGGTGTTTCGGTTGTAGCCGAGGGGGTAGCTTCCCCAGTTTTGTGCGCGGTATAAATTTTATGATCCCATGCTAATCGAGGTTGTAGCCTCCCCACTTAGAGTTTTGCTTAACAGTGTCATGGGTGATTCCAGACACTGGTGAGTTAAGCTGGTGTGTGCAAGTCAGGTGTGTTTTCATTTAAAAGACCGTAGACGGAATTAGTCTTGATGGACTAAAGGAATCTGTTACTCGTGGGTAAAGAGTACACCCTCTGCAGAGATTAAACCTATTCGAATAGCCGCGTCCATGGTTAAGGACTACAGTCTGGGTCGGGTCAAGTGTCGGTCTTAGTGTCGGTCTTCGAAGGGGAAACTACTAAACCAGAACTTGGATCATGATTTGTGACTTGTGATGATTATGATGATTATTATTATGGACTAACCCCTTTATATTATTTGAAGTATTGAGTATCCCTGGGACGGTTCTACCTCCTAGATATTCATTGTGATTATTTTTCTTATAAGCCCTTTATGTGGTGTCGCTCAGACGCCCGACTGTGGCATGCCTGTTATTTTCTTATAAGCCCTTTATGAGGTGTCGCTCAGACGCCCGACTGTGGCATGCTTGTTATTTTCTTTATAAGCCCTTTATGTGGTGTCGCTCAGACGCCTGACTGTGGCATGCCTGTTATTTTCTTATAAGCCCTTTCTGAGGTGTCGCTCAGATGCCCGAATGTGGCATGCTTGTTATTTTCTTTATAAGCCCTTTATGTGGTGTCCCTTAGACGCCCGACTGAGGCATGCTTCATATCCTGGCCCTTTCGAGGCGTCGCTTCAAACACCCGATCGGTGCATGTTATTGCTGCCCCATTATTGCATATTCATGTTGCATATAAATAACTTGCTTGCATGCATCAGAGATTTTATTTTATGACCGACGATGTGATCATAGAATATTTCAGCGCGTGATTATCATTTATATTATACCCGTGTTCATAATGTTTGCGAGTACATTCAAAGTACTCACTGGCTTGTCCCTGGCTATTGTCTTGGCCAGATTTCCTGCACGGAGAGGAGCGTTGCGACGACAGCCCCAGAACCTAAGCAACGGTGATAGCAGCCTTGTGAAGATAGGAGTTAACCTGGTCAGCTGTTCCTGTTGGTAAATGGAGTCCCATAGACACCGATGATCCACAAACCGCTTCCGTCCTCAACCACTAGAAACCATTTGTTGTACTCGTAGGCCAGAATGGTCTTGTACTACATATTTGGTATTTTGCTTGGAATTTCTGTATCAATTTGGTGCCTCATCAGCTAACAGTAATCCTGGGGCTGGTGAGCACAACGGCCATTTTCTGGAAATTAATACCCAGAAAACCGGCCGTGACAGCACAACACTATGATCGTTTAGTTTGTTGCTATTGCTTTCTTCATCACTTATACATGTTCCTCTGACTATGAGATTATGCAACTCCCGAATACCGGAGGAACACTTAGTGTGCTATCAAACATCACAACGTAATTGGGTGATTATAAAGATGCTCTACAGGTGTCTCCGATGTTTGTTGAGTTGGCATAGATCAAGATTAGGATTTGACACCCCGATTGTCGGAGAGGTATATCTGGGCCCTCTCGGTAATGCACATCACTATAAGCCTTGCAAGCAATGTGACTAATGAGTTAGTTGCGGGATGATGCATTATGAAACAAATAAAGAGACTTGCCAGTAACGAGAATTGAACTAGGTATGATGATACCGATGATCGAATCTCGGGCAAAGTAACATACCGATGACAAAGGGAACAACGTATGTTGTTATGCGATTTGACCGATAAAGATCTTCATAGAATATGTAGGAGCCAATATGAGCATCCAGGTTCCGCTATTGGTTATTGACCGAAGATGTGTCTCGGTCATGTCTACATAGTTCTCAAACCCATAGGGTCCGCACGCTTAACGTTCGATGATGATTTATATTATAAGTTATGTGTTTTGATGACCGAAGTTTGTTCGGAGTCCCGGATGAGATCACAGACATGACGAGGAGTTTCTAAATGGTCGGGAGGTAAAGATCGATATATTGGAAGGCTATATTCGGACATCAGAAAGGTTCCGAGTGATTCGGGTATTTTTTTGAGTACGGGAGAGTTACGGGAATTCGTCGGGGGAAGTAGTGGGACTACATGAACCGCTTTACTTAACGCTTCCACTTTCAGTCTACAAGGGTACGTGGACACACTCTCCCCGCTCATTGTTATGCTTCTCCTAGATAGATCTTGCGTGATCGCAGGAAAATTTTGAAATACTACGTTCCCCAACAGACATGTCACCGAATTATACCGGAATTGGAGAGGAGATTGAGGAGGGGACGGAGCGAGAGAGGACAGTGAAGTGAGCACTAGGGTTCGGATAGGGGACAAATTGGGTTTTGTTGGGGACGCCGCGAGGTGGGTGGTGAGCCCGGCTGACGTGGCGGACATGCCCGGATGTGAACGGGCCACCCCATATCCACCCTACATTTTGGGCTAGATATGAGGGGCGCCGGACAGCCCGGGCATTTGAGGCCGGTTTAAGACGTCCAACTAGGTCGGTTTTTTGTGACCGGTTACTGACGGTTCGCCCGCCCGGGCGTTTGAGATGGGTTTGAGACGCCCGACTGTAGATGCTCTAAGATGCGAGAAGCTGCCCTCCCCCGGTTATTTTTATTATGAAGAAAATAGCCGTGAAAATAAGTCAAGCTACCTCTTCAAAACGAGTTTTTTTGTTCTTTTGACTTATTTATAAGCTTGAAAAGAACTGACCCTACATCTCCCAAGTGAAGGCCGACCGAAACTGGTTAATGTCCACCAGGCCAAGGTAAACAATCTAGAACGGTTTTGAGAAGCATTGTTAGTTTAAATCTCATTGTTTCGATCATATTTGAATGTCAGTTATTTCATTGTTTAAGTTTACTTATTTAGTTGAATTTTAGACATTTCACGTACAGTTGCAGTAATGTCACTTACAATGTTCATTTTAATAATTTCATCATTTATTTAACTTCCTTCGTTTTGGCTCTTTCAATATATATGTCTCTGATTTCATGGAAAGAACTAAAATTTCACACCAACTTTATATTTTAGGGATCTTAAAGTAAACTATGGGGTGTGAACAGCTCAAGCACCCACATGTGCACGTTCATATGCATTTCCTCTATATATACTTAAAAGCACTGAAATGTTTCCTGTGCGAAATTGATTCCATTCTTCTCACTCACGCAACGAGGTCTTGAACCGTTTTCAAAAAAGCACATTCTGTTTCAGTGCTCCATGCCCGTTTGGTTTCATGCATACCAAAACGATCAAGGTTTAGGTGAGCTCTCAACAAAACGAGTAACACCGAGTCCTACAACACACATTACCATGTTCAGCCGAAAGGAGAGGTTGTTCAACCGACTGGTAACCTTATCTTCCTTCACTTGTCTCTCTCCTCCAATCCATTAACCGCGGGCAGATTTTTTTAAGTCTGATCGTGCACGTAATTAGACCGTGCAAGTATACAGTAATGTACCCCCTGCTGAACAAAGTTGGGTTTCTCTGCTCCCTGTTGAGTGTTTATCTCATTTTGGTGGTAGAACAGGGTATGATTTAGATCGCTGCACTAGTAGAAAAGGGGGCATTTGTCCCGGTTCGTAGGGGCCTTTAGTCCCGGTTCATGAACCGGGACTAATGGGTCGTTACTAATACCTTCACCCTTTAGTCCCGGTTCAAACACGAACCGGAACAGATGTGCCTCCATGTGGCCGGTGCGCCGAGCCTAGTCAAGGGGGCCTTTGGTCCCGGTTGGTGGCACCAACCGGGACCAAAAGTCCATGTTTTTCTTTTTTCTTAAAGTGGCTGCTTTAGGGGTTTGGGGGGTTATTTTTAGGTTGTCATTAGCTAGCTAATAGAGAGAAGTGTCCTCTCTTATATCTTCGTCCTTAATTTACCAACGCTTCTGCTATATTCATTTCACCCGCTGATATAATAACTCATGCATGCTCGCATCGTACATCATCATATATAATAACAAGTCCTACTAATCATGCATCATCATACAACTTCTACTCGTTATTAATAATAAGTCATACGATCATCATCCTTATAGTCATCGAACCCAACCCTACATAATTGTTCTTAGCACATGATCAACAGTATCAGGTAGGACTTAAACACCCTTAAGGTAAAATAGCATAAAACAATATAGACCCTGACTCTCCATTATGAAGAATGGTGATCATCCTGTCTCCAATTCTTGCCCTTCGCTGCCTTTTGCTTCCAAGAAGCTCCTTACGACTGTCCATACATTTTTTCCATTCTTTGATTGTCATGTCTCCACTTCTTTTAGAAACCCGGTATGGACAATTGAGATTCGTAGAAAGACCTGGTTGTATGTTCAAAACATGAAGAATACCGTGCGTATACATCAGATGAGGCACACAATCATTCGGTATTATCTGTTGAAAAACATAGTAATAACTTCATAGTTAGCAATGATGTACTAGTTTTACAACTGTGCAAAAAGATGCACGAATGTCGTAATAGTAAAAAATCTTACCAGGGTATCTCCATGGTAGTTACCGTAGTTCAACACGTGCACTAGTGGCACGTATTGACCATAATGTTGAGGAGTTTGATTGTAGATATTGTAATTCTCAAGATCAGTACAAAATGCGACCAGATGATTTTTCTCCTGATAAGTTAATTTGGATCCTTCGGTGTAGTAGGTTCTGTCTACCATCTTCCGCACATTCTTTGAAGAATGAAAATAAGCTGTCAATGGAAATAAGTTGTCAACTATTTTGAAATAAACAATATAAATTACTTAATAACTATGTTAAGCTCACATGGGGGAAGAATTGGAGGTGTATCCATAAGGACCCAAATCGAAGGTCTCTCTTGCTCGATTGTAGGATCACCAAGATCCATGGTGACAAGCATACCCTCATCAAAATCATACATCTTGCAAAGTGATTCCCAATTTTTGCAACCAAAATGGGTTGCACTCTCAGTATTGTACAGCTTTACTTGAAAATCCACACCATGATGGGTACTTAGGATATTTTTTTTGGTTTCCATACTTTCATGGTCTTCAAAACCCATCCTCTCCAAGACATAGCATCTTGCATAGCATGGGATAAGCTAGTCGAATTGGAAAAGATGAAAAATACACGTTAAAATAGTTGAAGTCATGCTTAATTACGACAAAAACTATTGTCGTCGTTGCGTACCGTATGAACATCGAAGGTTTCCTCGAGCTTAATGCTGAAGCGCCGATCTTCGTCCAGCTCAATGAACCTGTCGCACATACCTCGGTCGTCGTGGCACTAGTCGCACTCCCCCGGGCGGTTTTCGTCGTCCGAGTACGACATTTCCGTCCTATGTTCATAATTCAAATATTAAACTAGAGCATTATTATTAATCACGGGTTGACTATCGGTGATGTACGTAGCTCCTTCTTTAATTCCCGAGTGCATTATTACATCAAATTGTGTAGCATACGGGAATGAAGGAGAACTTATCCAATATGAGCATTCAATAAGCAAAACCAAATCATAAAATAAGCAAAATCAAATCATAAAATAAAATAGTATTCAAATTAGCATGCATTCAATAATTATAAGCAAAAGTACATCATCTCTTGGTGTCCGTACATCGTTGAATATTATCACTAATATAGCATCACTAATACAACTAGAACCGTAGCGCTCGACGGGTATCGTCGCGGGCGGTGGACACCCAAAGATAAGGAACCATCACAGGATCATAGCTCCAGTGAGATCCCTGAAGAACCTTCCAGGTATTGTCGAACCTGCCCTCCAATGCAACCATGTAGCGACGGACGTGCTCGTCCTCCTCGCTGACACAGTGACGTACCACCTCCGCGGTGTCCGGAAGCCTCAGCACCGTCACTGGCCCACACGATCGCCACCAAACAAGGATCGGGTCAACAACGGGCTGCCTCCTCACCAATCTACGTCCGCCGAAAGGTAGCACCTCCCAATACCAGCGCAGCGGAGCCCAGTCCCGAACATGGCCCTGATCAAGCAGGCCTCCACCGCGGAGTCGGGATGAGGCTCCTCTGACGTACTGCAGCGCGCAGTTGGGCCACTGACATGTGGGCCCGAAAGCAAGTTGGCCCACCTGTCAGTGACCCAACTGCGCCCTGCAGTACGTCAGGGGAGCCGAGTCCGCGGAGTCGACGACGACGAGGATGCGGGATGGGCATCGCCGACGGCGATGCGGGAACTACTTCTATATATAGTTAAATAAAGTAGTTTTATTAATTAAATCAACTAGCTAGTTCAACTACTAAGCACTTACTATAAATAAATAAAGTAATACTTACTAAAAACAAACTACTTCTATATATATAGTAAAATAAAGTAGTTTATTAAATCAACTAGCTAGTTCAACTATATATGAAGCACTTACTATAAATAAAATAAAGTAGTACTTACTAAAAATAAACTAGTATTTTTCTAACTAATTATATTAAACACTTCCTCTTCTTATTTTTTTCTTTTTTCTAAATACTATGAACAAAAAAATCATTAAAATTCTATGAACAAAATTATGAACAGAAAAAAATCATAAAATTTTGATATATTCGATCTTTGCATATATATGAACATACAAACATGCATATTCAACAA
>NC_057810.1:165093582-165094510 GCF_018294505.1 Triticum aestivum
GGGGCGGCGACGGCGTCGGGGCGGCAGGGGATGGCGGCGTCGGGAGAGATCGAAGTGGGGATGCGCGGTTCTGCAATTTTCCTAAGTGCTACTTATATAGCAAACGCTTTGGTCCCGGTTCGTGGCACAAACCGGGACTAATGCCCCCTTTAGTCCCGGTTGGAGCCACCAACCGGGACCAAAGGCCTCTTTTCAGCAGCCCAAAGGGCGGGAAACAAAGACCTTTGGTCCCGGTTGCTGGCTCCAACAGGGACAAAAGAGGGGCATTGGTCCCGGTTGGTGCCACCAACCGGGACTAAAGAGTGGCATTGGTACCGGTTGGTGGATGTTTTTTATTTTCTGCAGATGTTTTTTAGTTGATTCTTTCTGCAGCTGTTTTCAATTAGTCCCACCTCGCCAAGCGAGAGGCACTCGCAGCGGTTTATAAGCCCTGAGTGCAGAGACGATGAAGAAGAGGCTCAATGCTCACCTGCATGTTGCTTAGCTTCAAGCCTTGAGGATTAGGGTAGACTGCACGGAGCTATGTGCAGTGCAGTTTACACTATTCCGAAAGGCTTGAAGCTAATTAACGAGCATTGCGCCTCTTTTTTATTTTTAATGACTTATTACAACTCAGAAATAAATAGAAAAAAAATAAATATAGTAGAAAAGAAAAAAATTATAAAAAACTACTCAGAAATAAATAGAAGAAAAAATAGTTGTGATTAACTTTACTAATAATATGAGCATAGATGCTTATTTTTAATG
The DNA here is from genome assembly GCF_018294505.1 of Triticum aestivum. NCBI lineage: Eukaryota > Viridiplantae > Streptophyta > Magnoliopsida > Poales > Poaceae > Triticum > Triticum aestivum. Next base: position 165,094,330 of record NC_057810.1, read on the forward strand.
ACTTATTACAATTCAGAAATAAATAAAAGAAAAAATAGTTGTGATTAACTTTACTAAAAAAATGAGCATAGATGCTTATTTTTAATGACTTATTACAACTCAAAAATAAATAGAAGAAAAAATAGTTATGATTAACTTTACTAAAAAATGAGCATAGATGCTTATTTTCAATGACTTATTA
>NC_057810.1:165094880-165123566 GCF_018294505.1 Triticum aestivum
TAGAAGAAAAAATAGTTGTGATTAACTTTACTAAAAAAATGAGCATAGATGCGCTTATAGAAAAAATTCAACCTAAATTCATAATAAATTTCTACTAACTTCAAAGAAATTCAGTATGAATTTAGGTCAAATTCCCTGTATAAGGGCATCTATTTTCATTTTATAAGAGCTCAACAAGGCAGAGAGGGAGGGGCTTATAAACCGGTGTGAGCCCCCTTCGGTTGGCGAGGTGAGACTAAACTCTGGCCGCAACGAGGACCAACCCTTTAGTCCCGGTTGGTGGCCTGAACCGAGACTAATGGACAGCCTTTGGTCCCGGTTCATGCCTCCAACCGGGACCAATAATGATGGGCCAGGAGCGAGGACCATTGGTCCCGGTTCGTCCCTCCAACCGGGACCAAAAGGTCCAGACGAATCGGGACCAATGGCCCACGTGGCCCGGCCGGCCTCCGGGGCTCACGAACCGGGTCCAATGCCCCCATTGGTCCCGGTTCTGGACTGAACCGGGGCTAATGGGCTGACCCTGCCTGGACCATTGCCCCCTTTTCTACTAGTGCTGGCTTGTGAAAACGAACATTCATTTTGAAATGAAACCGGCGCAGAGAAACATGCTTCGCGTAGGCTAGCTCCCACGCAAACACTATTAGTTAAAATTCACAGGGAATAACAGTTTCATTAGCCGTACGTGGACAATTAATGTAAATTTGGAAAACGTTCGTTGGGATGAGATAAATAAATGGATGAACGTTTATCGGATGGTCAGCAAGCCCCACGGTGCTTGCTTATGTGCGCACCTAGAGCTTGAGCGCACGCATTTGTTCAAGCGTGGCATGGGCATCCTGCAGAACTAGCTTTGGTTGTGTATTTACTGTTTCGACATGCAAACATCACATATTCTCAGCGAAAAAACTGATGCTCATGTTGAAGTTGAACAGCGGAGGACACACAACAGTTTCAGTAGATAAGGGTTTTACAGTAAGGCCACAACAGTAACAATAGTGCAATACCCACATGCATGATAGTAAGCTAACTCTGGAGGAATACGAATCAGCAGCGGGTAACCATAACTACGGGGAGCAATCTGCATTATTATTCAGACTACATATTTAGTATTTGATCTCCGATGAGAATGGCCCTGCATGCGTTGGCACTTGGCAGGGACTCACAGTCACAGCCCTAGACATTGGGCTTGTAGGCTGGCGTCGATGGCGGCTCCTCGTAGTCGGCGGCGTCAGCGGCAGCCTGTACGCCAGCGGAGTCGGCTTCCGCGCCGTGGTCGAGGAAGGGAGATGGCATCGGGACCGGGGCGTATGGGGGCGGCGTGGGCTCAGGAGGGGACGGAGTGTACGGCGGCGGCGTTGGCGTGGGCTCAGGCTCAGGAGGGGACGGTGGCGGCGTGGGTTCAGGCTCAGGAGGGAACGGAGTGTACGGGGGCGGCGTAGGTTCAGGCTCAGGAGGGGACGGAGTGTACGGGGGCGGCGTTGGCGTGGGAGGTGTAGGTGGGCGGGGGCGAGGGCGAGGGCGAGGGCGCGGCGGATGCGGACGCGGCCTGGGAGGCTTCCTGCTGCTGTGGGACGTGGTGAGCGGCGTCGGGGCGGGGTCATACCCGCCGCTGTCCGCCTGCTGGGTCTCCAAGGCCAGGCTCAGGAACAGCAGGGCCACCAGGAGAGCGGCTTTGCCACCCGCCATTCTCTCACTCCCTCACGCACTGCAAACTTCTTGGCTCGATCGGTGTGGTTCTGAGAAGATGGTGCAACCATGCCGCTGCTTATATACACGGAGGGAGGAGTGGAGCCCTTGCTTGTGCGCGCAAGCGATGGAGCTGGCACTATGTGGGGAGAATAGGCATGCGGGGGAGGTTGGGGACCTTGGACGCATGTGAGCTTCCGTGCATGTGATGGTGTTACGCCGGAACTGGGCAGACCCTCCTGAACGGCACTGTCTGCTGGAGTGCCAACCCGAACAAGGTAACCAACTGCCTTGGTGATGCATGCCTTAGGCCGATCTCGTCTTCTCACGGCAGTAATATGTGTTAATCATGGTGTTCATCAGCGTAGATTGCTTCCGATTGGTGTTCATCAGCGGGCTGCACTTTAATCTGTCCCCAGCTGATGGCAACATAGGCATTCATCAGCGTATAGGCATTCATCAGCGTATATGCATTCATCAGCGTGGACACTGGTTCGGTTTGGATCAAGGAGGAGAAAGAAATTATCGCTGCTAATACTGTTATGCCTAACAAATAAATTCTGCAGGAAGTGGCTGACACTCTGTAACCCTTTTTCTTTGCGGGGTAGGCACTCTGTAACCTTGTGAATACGGCACACTAAACTGACAGGAACAACGCTGAGACTTCTCTGTGAGTGCGACAATGCTAATTAAATAAACCAATTTAGGAAAAGTTGCTGACCATATACAAATTCTTGGATGAGCTGCAGGAGCCAGCAATAATTTTTTATTTCTTTTGGAACTGGTGACACACTTCACTTAACAACTAATGATGTACTAGGATGATCAGCCCATGACTATGACTTAAGCCACATAATTGCTGGGCTGTTCAAGTATCTGGGCTTCTGATTCCTTTAGTTGGGCCAAGAAGTCCAAAACGGGAGCAATGGCAAGGCAACGCAAACGCAAGTTTGCAATGACACCCTGTTAACTTGTTTAGTCCCACCTCGCCCGTGCAAGCAGCACAGTAGGCCAAGATAGCTATAAAATGAGGCGGAGGCAGCAATCAAAAGCATACCTTTCTCGGCCTTTTGGCTAAGATCAAGTGTAGTATATGTTCTTATCAGTTTAATATCTGATATGTGGGCCATGTGCCTACAACGATATTAAATTTATTTTTTGTGAGGGAGGGTCCACCACACTAGCTTGCTAGTAGGGCCCTCATGTGCCGCCGGGGCGTTGCATTACTGCCTAGGCTAGGCGCACCCCAACCAATACAAACTAAACAATTTTTGTTAACTAGTAGAAGACTTGAAGAAACTTTTTTTTCTTGTGATATAATAATCTTTTGGTCTTGGACAGTTATATGAATATGAATCAGTTAGATTTGTTTGGACTCACCTGAAAGCAATTTAGTGTTACTAGCTGCCACATCAAGCAAATTATCAATTAAAAAAAATTAAAAACAAGCAGAAGACAAGAATGGTTCACCTTTATTTTCACTTGGAAGCATTATAAAACAAATTTGCCTATGAATGCATGAGATAGCTTTCCTTCGGTAGAGAACCTATCATTCAAGTTTCATGTGCTGTTAGAGTTGATCTTCTGTTTTTTTTTTTTTTTGCAAGTGACGGCTTTATGTACTGTATTCAGTTCAGTAGCAAGTAACACAACCTGTGCAACAATGAGCCGGTATGTGAGGGGTTTGAATTCGCCGGCGAAGAGATTTGCAGTGCGTGAGCTTGCAGAAGCACACTGGGTCACCATCCTCTGCTTACAAGAAACAAAGTTGGAATTTTGGACGCCTACCATAGTGAGAGAGTTAGGAGGACTGCAATCCTATGGGACAAGAGTTCAGTCGACATCGTCACACAGGCCATTGGCTGTTTTTGCCACTGAACAATGAACATATATAGTTTTTTTTTGGTGACATATGAACATGTATAGTCGGTTATACAGAGTTGCATTCCTGCGGGGTATAGTTCTGTTGTAATATTCAGAAAATATTATCTTGACGCGGGCTGCACTTTAATTTTTCCCCAAAGAATGGTTCGTTATGGATCAAGCTAGGAAGAGAAAGAAAGTATCGTTGAATGTGTGGTACTCTGTAACCATCATGAACATTGCAGATACTTCTCTGACAAAATGCTAACTGCGGTAGATTAGATGTTGTTTCAATAGCCTTCAAAGGTTCATCAAGTTCTTGAAGTTAAATCCTTGCACACCCAAATGAAAAAAAAAACTTGCTTTTTATATTATAAATCAAATAGACTAATTTAGGAAACGCTGCTAATCCAGGTTAAAATATGAATCCTTCCATGAGCTGCCATGTGCTAGCGATATTTTTTTAGGCAAAGCATTTGTTAACTTTTTGGAGACAAGGGAGCTATAGTTAATTAATCATGTCCTTTTGGCTATAAATTATGTACTATCACGGTCAGGCCATGAGTTTTTTATTTGAGAGAGGGCAGATCAGGCCACGAGTATGAGTAAGCCACATTTTTGGGCCGTTGAGGCATCTGGGCTACTATCGCTTAGCTGGGCCAAAAATCCGAAGCAACAGCACCAGGAGCGAAACGCAGAGGAGGGTTTTCTAATGACTGAACTTGTTTAGTCCCACCACGCCCGCGCAAGCAGGACAGTCAGCCAAGAGAGCTATAAAAGGAGACCCAGGGCAACGTTTCAAAGCATACCTTTCTCGGCCTTTTGGCTAAGATCAAGTGTAGTATCTGTTCTTATCAGTTTAATATCTGATATGTGGGCCATGTGCCCACAATGATATTAAATTAATTTTTTATGGGGGAGGGTCCACCACACTAGCTTGCTAGTGGGGCCCTCATGTGTTGCTTGGGCGTTGCACTACTGTCCAGGCCAGGCGCACCTCAACCAACACAAAGCAAAAATTAGTCTTAATTGTTTTCCTAACCTTGTCTTAACGAAAAAAAAGTGAAAAGGTCCACCACTGTGCTTGTTGCTTGTCGAAGCTTTGCACAGGTTATTGTACACCACTTGCAGCCAGTCATTGTTATTGTCCCATCTCCCTTTGAAATTCTGAATGACATAACATGCATCAAGCATGGTTCCTTGAAATAGAAGAAACTAGATGCTTTTGTTTTAATCTTTGCCTAAAAACTATCGAGTCAGAAAAGTGGCTGATTCGACTCGTTTAAGCGTGATTATGACAGGGCTGGCCCACACATAAGCATTGATATGATAATAATAGTCAACCCCGCTAGATTGACCGTTATGTTGACCGTTATGACAGATGGAACCCACGTGTTCACTGGGACATTTCTACAAACACTTTGTATGGGTAGTGTCGCCGGGCCGGCTGTGGGCGAGCTGGGCCCCACATGTTAACACTCAAAGTAACGGGGTTGACTTTTTCAGCCCCGACGGGTGGGCCCAGCATGTTATAGTCACGCTTAAACAATCTGAATCGGCCACTTTTCTGACTTGGTAGTTTTTAGGCAAAGATTAGAACAAAAGTGGTAGTTTTTCGCACAAATTTGTAAAGTACTAGCTTTTAGGCACGGTTTCACGAATTGTGGTAGTTTTTTGTTAAATACTTTGCTAACCAAGATGACACCGTGATGAATGGGACTATGGGAGACCCGGTGTGATTTAATCCTTTTCTTCTTAGTTGTGTAACAAAAAAAATTCTGTGGGTGAAGATGCACCACAGTGCTTGTTCTTTTCTTGTCTCAATTTGTTTCCTTATCTGAAATTCTGAATAATATGACATGCATCAGAACAAGCATGTTTTCTTGAAACAGAAGAAACTGATGCTTATTTCGCATGTACACCTGCAAAAAGGATATGACCTGCACGAGAGCAAAGGCTAAGGTAAGGCATGTTATGTGCAATCTTGATGTACCATCACGTACAAAAACTGGAGTGGCTGCATAATTTTCCTACTGAACTATCATGGAAACCAGATGCTTATTCTTCAGGTGGTTGCTCATATCAAAGAGGAGGCCCCCCTTTGTCGCCGTCTTGCAGTTCTTACCCCACTAATCGCTTTTGTCCAATTAAGTTTCAGGCCGTCTTGGAGGCCCCCCTTTAATCTCGTTTTATCAAAGAGGAGGCTCCCTGCTGTATCAATGGTGTGAAATGCAGCTAGCATTGCCGTGGCAAAAATATAACAGACGATTGTGTTGTGCCTTTTTTTTTCAGAAACTGAAGGCAAGAAGAAGTGCAGTTTTCTAGCTTCATCTCTTCTTCCTGCTTCATCGGTGCATCATTGTGGACCATGGATTGCCACTTTGTGTGGACTTGCAGTGGCGCCATGACTGCTAAATTACTCCCGTGAGGCCATGTTTTTTTTTTCTGTTGAGCAACCCGTGAGGCCATGGGTATGAAGCTCGGGATGAACTATAAAAAAAAAAGACTGGCGCAAGGGAAAGTTTCAGGTATCTAAAATAGCGAAACCGGTTTTTTTTCATCAACTTATTCTAAAAAGGTAACCGCCTAACCATCCCATGTTTTATTGACTTATACCAAGTAAAATCATGTTTATTTGGTAACTAACACGTGCTTACCAAATACACATGACAAATTTTATTTAATCTTGGTAAGCCAATAAGTGTTCCCCCATAGAACGCAGAGGCGACTAGTGTCAAAAAACATATAAGAAAGGGAATTGAGAGGCAGGAAATCACCAAAATTTCATCCAGAAGGAAACTGTGCGATCCTGTGCCTGTCAATCAGATCGATGGAGGTGCCCGACGAGGACCGTATCAGCCTTCTCCCTGACTGCTTGCTGGGCGATGTTAGCCCAAAACTATGGACTAGCTAGTTCCCCGAGGATCAACCAGGCAGAGTGTTGAGGAGAGGAGAAAGATTGGGATTCAACACACATCGATTATGCTCAGAGGCTGGGTTTAAGTACAGGTTGCTGTCATCAGCCGAGCCAAGATCGTGGGTATGCCACTACCTCAGGACGTGCACCACTAGCTATACAACTGTTGCACGATCCGTAGTATACCGTATGGCGAGCTATACAAGGTGCATACGGTATAGAACTACCTAGTCTAACACCCCCCGCAGTCGTGACGTCGGTACCAGCGACGCAAAGACTGGACCGGAATTCAGAGAAAACTTCCGTCGACAGACCTTTGGTCATGATATCAGCGAGCTGTTGGCGAGTGGGGATGTGAAGAACACGGAACTCGCCGAGCGCCACCCGTTCGCGGACAAAGAGGATGTCAAGCTCGACGTGCTTCGTGCGGCGGTGATGTACTGGATTGGCAGACAGGTACACGGCTGACACATTGTCGCAGTAGACGAGCGTGGCCTTGTCGACGGGGCAGAAGAGCTCGCCGAGGAGCTGCCGGAGCTAGATGCATTCAGCGACGGCGTTGGCGACACCGCGGTACTCGGCCTCTGCACTGGAGCGAGAGACGACGGCCTGGCGTTTGGACGACCAGGAGACAAGCGCGTCACCGAGGTAGATGCAGAATCCGGAGGTAGAGCGACGGGTGTCTGGACAGCCCGCCCAGTCCGCGTCCGTGAACGCGCGCAGGTCCAGAGTACGCGAGGCGCGCAGATGGAGCCCGAGCGCCGGCGTGCCGCGCACGTACCGCAGCACACGCTTGATCAACCCGAGATGGCACTCCCGGGGATCTTGCATATGCAAGCAGATCTGTTGGACGGCGTAGGCAAGCTCGGGCCGTGTGATCGTTAGGTACTGCAGGGCGCCGGCGATGCTGCGGTAGGCGGAGGGGTCGTCGACACGAGGCCCATCGGCGGTGGGCAGCTTGCTCTTCGTGTCGATCGGCGTGGGCGATGGCCGACAAGTGTCCATGCCAGCGCGGTCCAGGATATCGGCGGCATACTGCTGCTGACAGAGGAAGAAGCCGGCCAGCGTGCGCGTGACGCGGATGCCGAGGAAGAAGTGAAGCACCCCGGGATCCTTCATGGCAAACTCAGCGGTAAGCTGGGCGACGACGTGGCGAAGGGCGGCGACAGATGACGCCGTGAGCACGATGTCATCGACGTAGAGAAGAAGAAGGGCAGTGTCGCAGTCGTGGCGTCGAACGAAGAGCGAAGAGTTGGACCGCGTGGCGACGAAGCCGATGGTCTTGAGGAAGCCAGCAAACCGAAGGAACCACGCGCGCGGCGCTTGCTTCAAGCCGAAGAGGGACTTGGAGAGGCGGCAGACGTGGTGTGGGCGATCGGCGTCGACGAAGCCAGCGGGCTGAAGGCAGAAGACCTCCTCATCCAGCGTACCGTGGAGGAATGCATTGGATACATCAAGCTGATGAACTGGCCAGCCGCGCGAGGCAGCCAGGGTGAGCACGGTGCGGATGGTAGCGGGCTTGACGACCGGCGAGAAGGTCTCGCCGTAGTCGACGCCGGCACGCTGGCGAAATCCTCGCACAACCTAGCGGGCCTTGTAGCGCTCGAGGGAGCCGTCGGCGTTGTACTTGTGCTTGAAGACCCATTTGCCGGTGATGAGGTTGGCGCCGGGCGGACGTGGCACGAGCTCCCAGGTGCGGTTGCGCACAAGGGCGGTGAACTCATCACGCATGGTGGCGAGCCAGTTGGGGTCGCGGACGGCTACGCCTACGGAGGCAGGGACCGGCGAAACCTCGCCGGACGTGCTTGTAGTGGCGGCGAGGCTGTTGTGGTAGCGCGGATTGGGGCGGAAGACGCCAGTCTGCACGCGCGTGACCATCCGCCGGGGCGCTGCAGGAGGAGCGGCCGGAGGAGAAGCCGCGGGCGAGGAAGACGACGAAGAGCGCACTGGGGAGGCAGGCGAGACGCTGGTGGAGCAGGAGGTTGCAGCCGAGCCGTCCATCGAAGGATCAACGCCCCCCAGCGACTGCATGGCGGGGAGGCGGGAGCGCGAGGTCGAGGCAGCGCCCGACAGGTTAGCGCTCCTACGTGACTGCATGGCGAGGGGGCGTGGGTCCGCGCCCGAGCCGTCCGATGGAGATCCAGCGGGCGAGTTTGAACGCGCGGCATGCGCGCGCGAGGCACTCGACGTGGAGCGCACCGGCGACGAGCCAGCAGCCATGCGTGGAGAAGAGCACAGCGCGCGATTACGGAGGCGCCGCTCACCCATAGGAACCTGCAAAACGGGAGGAGCAAACGCAGGCGGTGGTGGAGCGGCGGGGTTAACTGTGGGTTGTGTGGCGAAGGGGAAGATCGACTCGTGGAAGCGCACATGGCGAGACGTGAGCATGCGGCGCGTCGTGGGGTCGAAACACCGATAACCGCGATGGTCAGACGGGTAGCCAAGAAAGATACACGCGGTGGAGCGAGGAGCAAGTTTGTGTTTGGCCGTGGCAGTGAGGTTTGGATAGCATAGGCACCCGAAGACGCGTAGGAGGGAGTAGTCAGGAGCGACACCTAGGAGAAGCTCATGGGGCGTGCGTGGTGTGCTAGCATGACATGGCCGGCGATTGAGAAGATAGGTGGCTGTGTTGAGGGCTTCGACCCAAAAACGCGCCGGCATGGATGCATGAAAGAGGAGAGCACGCACACTGTCATTGAGCGTCCAGAGGATGCGCTCGGACTTCCCGTTCTGCTGGCTTGTGTAAGGACACGAGAGCCGGAGATGAGTGCCGTGGCGACTAAGGAGAGACCGAACGGCAGCATTGTCGAATTCACGCCCGTTGTCGGTTTGGAGCGAGAAAACAGGAAGCTGAAACTGTGTTTTGACATAAGCGTAGAAATCAAGCAAAACAGGGAGCACTTCCGATTTGTGTTTGAGGGGAAACATCCACACGTAATGTGTGTAGTCATCTAGCACAACCAAATAAAACTGATAGCCAGAGATGCTCGCAACAGGAGATGTCCATACATCAAGATGCAGTACATGAAAGGGAAACATGCTGGTGCTGGTAGAGCTGCTAAATGGCAGGCGGACGTTCTTGCCCAAACTACATGCATGACACGAATGGGGGGTGGACTTGCTGAAGCTAAGAAGATCGGCGCCCAGACGGAGCGAAGCGTGCCCGAGCCGCTGATGCCACAAGGTGGAGTCGACGAAACCGGCGAAGGCCGAACGCGAGGGGAGCGTCGGGCGACCAACAGAGTAGAGATCACCGTCAGAGTCACATCGGAGGATCACCACCTTGGTTCGAAGGTCCTTGACAGAGAAGCCAAAAGCGTCAAATTCGACAGAAACGGGATTATCACGACAAATGCGGCGTACTGAAAGTAAGTTTGTAATGAGAAAGGGAGAAACAAGGACGTTGCGGAGTTGGATAGGTGATGTGCCCTCGATGAGAGCACCGTCACCGACGTGGGTGATCGGTAGGTGAGCTCCACTGCCAACAATGATATGAGAGGGGGAGTGACATGGACGGAGGGAATGGAGGTTACCAGGCGATGAGGACATGTGAGAGGAGGCCCCGGAGTCGAGGTACCATTCGGAAGCCATGCCCGACGAAGAAGGCCCGGCCGTGGCACTGTGGAGCACCGCCTGGAGGGACTGCATGTCCCATGGCTGAGGCGACGGCGCGGTGGACGAGCTGGCGCCCGGGGAGCCATAGCCATGGAAGGGGCCGCCAGGATAGCCGTAGCCAGGAGGCGGTCCACCAGGGGCGCCGTAGCCGGGCGGCATAGGCGCAGCGAACATGGCCTGCTGGTGAGGCGTGCCGGGGCGCGGTCCGAGGATGCCGGCGCCCGGAGCGCGCCAGGGCGTGGGCCAGGCCTGGACGAGCCCCGTCTAGGAGTTGGCACCAGGAGCCGGCGCGGGTAGGTAGGTGGACGCGGTGGCGCGCCAGTGGGTGGTGCAGGGGCGTTGCCGTTCCCGCGGCCGCGACGGCGCGAGCGGCCACGGCCACGCGCGGCGTCTGCAAGCGGCGAAGGAGTTGGTGTAGTAGGTGCGGGGGAGCCGCGCCCAGCGTAGAGAGCGTGGGCAGACTGCTGCCGAGCCGCCTGCTCAGCACGATGCTCCTCCAAAAGAAGGAAGGAGCGCACCTGGAGAAACGTCGGGAGCGGGTTCTGGCAGGTGATGTGCGGGATGACGGCGTGGTACTGGCGGTTGAGGCCGCGGAGGAGATGGAAGACCTGCCGTGGGTCAGTTACCGGCTGGCCCAGATCACGGAGTTGGTCGGCGAAGGTCTTGAGCTTGGTGCAGAATTGCATCACCGTCATGTCGCCCTGGACGATGGCGTGGTACTCAGCGTCGACGTACACCGCGCGGGCCATCTGGTTGTTGCGGAAGAGCTCGTCGACGGCGAGCCACACGGTGCGGGCCGTGTCCTCGGGCTGCATGATCGCATCGAGGAGCTCCGGCGAGATGGTGGCATACAGCCAGTGGATGACGGTGTGGTCGGCCATCTGCCACTCGGGGTCGGTGGGGCGTGGAACCGCCTCGGCGTCGACGTGCGCACGTAGGGCGAACATGCCAAGCACCGTGTCGAAGTGGCGCCGCCACTGAGCGTGGTTGCCGGCGAGGAGATCGAGGATGACAGGAACATGGCGACGGATGTCGACGGTCTGGAGGATGGCGGAGGGAAAGGAGGGAGGTGGCGCGGCGGGCGCGGCCGGCGCGGGTGGGTCGACGTGCTGGAGAGGAGCGGCGTTGAGGACGCCGGCCGCACCGTCGACAGAGGAACGAGGGGAGAGGACGGGGTTGTCGTCCATGGCGGAAGCGGAATCGGCGACCGGAGAAAAAGGGTTCTGGTCGCGGGTATCTGATACCATGTTGAGGAGAGGAGAAAGATTGGGATTCAACACACATCGATTATGCTCAGAGGCTGGGTTTAAGTACAGGTTGCTGTCATCAGCCGAGCCAAGATCGTGGGTATGCCACTACCTCAGGACGTGCATCACTAGCTATACAACTGCTGCACGATCCATAGTATACCGTATGGCGAGCTATACAAGGTGCATACGGTATAGAACTACCTAGTCTAACACAGAGGATACACGGCTAGACTACAGCCAGTGCAAGCTAGCTATACTAGCAGAAGAGGACGTGAACTCAAGGCTACACACACACGCACTAGTAAGAGTGGAGCTCACTTCTACTGCCTTGTACTGAAGCTCAAAATGACTTGAGTTTATTTACATACGAGGGACTAGGGGTCCTTTTATAGGACTTGAAATGGCACTTGCGAGACAAGCACCACGTAAGTGCACAGCACCTTCCTATCTATACTAGGAAACTACCACGTAGTTGCTTGCATAGCTAATGTCTATTTCTAGTCAAGTTCCTCAACGTTATGGAAACTACAGGAAATAACTAGGAAACTACCTAGTCCTTGCACGCCAAGGAAGCTGCTTGCCGTTGGTGCCCCATGCATGCAACCGAAGACCATGGTTGACTCAACAATCTCCCCCTCAACCTTGTCGAAGGAGCTTGATGTCCATGATCCCGACTTTGTCATGCAGTTTCCGGAACCGGACGCGACCAAGTGACTTAGTCAGGATGTCCGCCTTCTGCTCACCAGTCCTGATGAACTCCACGATCACTGTGCCTTTCTCGACACAGTCACGTATGAAGTGATAGCGGAGATCGATGTGCTTGCTGCGGTCATGAAGCACTGGATTTTTGCAGAGGGAAATCGCCGACTTGTTGTCGACGAAGATGAGTGAAAGATCGTGGATGTCGCCTAAAGGGGGGGTGAATAGGCGCTTTAAAATAATCACGGTTTAGGCTTGAACAAATGCGGAATAAATCTAACGGTTAATTTGTCAAGCACAAAACATAAAATAACTAGGCTCACCTATGTGCACCAACAACTTATGCTAAGCAAGATAAGCAACTATGTGATAGCAAGATATATGACAAAGAACAATATGGCTATCATAAAGTAAAGTGCATAAGTAAAGGGCTCGGGTAAGAGATAACCGAGGCACGCGGAGACGACGATGTATCCCGAAGTTCACACCCTTGCGGATACTAATCTCCGTTTGGAGCGGTGTGGAGGCACAATGCTCCCCTAGAAGCCACTAGGGCCACCGTAATCTCCTCACGCCCTCACACAATGCAAGATGCCGTGATTCCACAAAGGGACCCTTGAGGGCGGTCACCGAACCCGTACAAATGGCAACCCTTGGGGGCGGTCACCGAACCCGTACACTTTGGCAACCCTTGGGGGCGGTCACCGGAACCCGTCAAAATGCTCGGGGCGATCTCCACAACCTAATTGAAGACCCCGACGCTTGCCCAGAGCTTTACACCACAATGATTGAGCTCCGAACACCACCAACCGTCTAGGGCGCCCAAGCACCCAAGAGGAACAAGCTCAAAGGCACCAAGCACCCAAGAGTAATAAGCTTCTCAACTTGTAACTTCCACGTATCACCGTGGAGAACTCAAACCGATGCACCAAATGCAATGGCAAGGGCACACGGAGTGCCCAAGTCCTTCTCTCTCAAATCCCACCGAAGCAACTAATGCTAGGGAAGAAAAGGAGAGGAAGAACAAGAAGGAGAACACCAAGAACTCCAAGATCTAGATCTAAGGAGTTATCCTCACATAGAGGAGAAAGTGATTGGTGGAAATGTGGATCTAGATCTCCTCTCTCTTTTCCCTAAAAAACTAGCAAGAATCCATGGAGGGATTGAGAGTTAGCAAGCTCGAAGAAGGTCAACAATGGGGGAAGAACACGAGCTCAAAGGATAAGGTTCAATGGGGAAGAAGACCCCCTTTTATAGGTGGGGAAAAATCCAACCGTTATGCTCACAGCCCGCACAGAGTGGTACTACCGCTCCAAGGAGCGGTACTACCGCTAGGGCGGTAGTACCCCTTTGAAAAACAACAGAGAGGAGGCAAAAGGCCAGTAGAACCGCCGGAGCGGTACTACTGCTCATCCTCACTGTACTATCGCAAGTGGTAGCGGTACTACTGCTCATCCTCACTGTACTACCGCAAGTGGTAGCGGTACTACTGCTTGCGAGCGGTACTAAAAAAAATACTTCCGTGCCTACTTCCGCTGATCAAAACACGAGATTTTGGTCCGGAGCGGTACTACCGCTTAGGAGCCGCGGTAATACTGCTCTGGAGTGGTACTACCGCTCAGGAGCCGCGGTAGTACTGCTCTGGAGCGGTAGTAAAAAATTACATCCGCTCTAGTCGCAGTACTACCGCTGCAGCCTTTACCAAAACAGCCACAACTTTTTGCAAACGGACTCCGAGTTCGACGAAACCAAGTTTGTTGGAAAGCTAGCGACAAGGGCTAACACAATATTGAAAGAAATACCAATAATAAGCAAATGAGAAAAGGCCCAAAAGAAAATGGTGAGAACCCTTCCTCGGAGAAGACCGGTAAAACCTCCAACACCGAAAACATCATAGAAGACGCATGCAAACTCCGTTTTTGATGAACTCAAGCTTGTCATCAAGATGACCATAAGCTCTAAGACTCACAAAGAGAATTAAACAAGAACCAAGAAACATGATGCAAGGATGCAATGGTTTGAGCTCTCTATGAACTATACGATCAAGCAACTCATCGAGAGCCCCCCTTGATAGTACGGCAATCGATCCTATAACCCGGTCTCCCACAACTACCATGAGACCGGTAAAATAGAAAACCTATCAAGGGCAAACCTTTGCCTTGCACATGGTCCACTTGAGATAGATGATGACGATCTTCACTCCCTCAAGTTGGACCATCTTTCTTGATTGCGTTGGCTCGATGAAGACTAGATGATTGCTCCCTCATAGTCCACTATGGGTGAGCCACTCTTCGGCTCATCTTCACAAGTCCATTGACACCACAATGGATGGCAAGATTCAAGCACTTGATCTCTTTGTGATGCTCCACTTGAACTTGCACACGGCAATCTTGATGACGATCACCACTTGATGACATCCTTTTCATGGGTTGTATGATATCTGCCTCTTGACGCAAGCCCATGGACACGTACCTAACCCCACATAGAACTCTCACATAGACCATGGGTTAGTACACAAAGTGCAATGGAGCTTACCATACCATGGGATCACTTGATCCCTCTCGGTACATCTTGTGCGCTTTGTGTGTTGAATCTTTCCAACTCTCTTCATTTGGATGATGTCTTGAAGATGGACATGAATGATAACACAATCTTCTTCTTCAAGACATGCTTGCAATAAGCTCAACACTCGCATGACCAATCTTTGGATAATTCCTTAATAGCACCTTGGTCAACTCATAAACTCCTTGAAACCAACACATGGACTTCAAGAAAAGCCTATGGACAAATCCTTCAAATATAACTCAAGACAACCATTAGTCCATAGAGATTGTCATCAATTACCAAAACCAAACATGGGGGCACCGCATGTTCTTTCAATATCCCCCATTTTGGTATTTGATGACAATCACTTTCAAGAGAGTTTATATAAGGAATTATGCTTCGCTATGCAATGCAACAACCAATAGTGCATGCATATGAGATGCAAATGCTAAGGAACAAAACCAAAGCAAGAGGAGATAACTCTCTAAACTTCTCCACAAAACTCTCTGAAACTTCTCCCCCATTGGCATCGATTGCCAAAATGGGCGAAAAGCTAAGAAGACCAATATAAATTATGGTCCTCCATAAATTGTGTATTTCTTCACAAGAGAGTGGAATGCAATACACATATCCAACGGTAAATACTTGGAGGAACACAAACTATATTGAGGCCCAAAGATTGCAAAAGAATGATATGCCACAAAGACATAACAAAGAGAGAAACAAGAAATCGAGCAATCAAAAGATACCAATTGAAGCAAGCAATCAAAGGATATCAATTGAACCAACTAGACCAAAGATCCTATGAGCCACATGAATGAGGAATATTATGATATGAGCAAAGGAGTGTTCTAAAGAAACTAGAGAAGCTCCCCATGATTTGTGCACACATAAGAATATTTGTATTTGGATACAAAGTGCACAAAATAGGATCATAGCTCCCCCAAAATCAATAGAAACTCACATCCAGTGCAAGTGAGCATATAGGAAACAAAGCCTAGCACTTGCAACAAGCACATGGTTGAGCAACATGTAAAAGAGGCAACTTAAGAATAGGCTCAACCAAAATGATGTGTGTGAGGCATGGTGAAGCACTTGAGAAGACTAAAATTAGGATGAGCATTAAGCATCAACATAGTCTTGAAAGAATGAGGCACACAGTGCAAGGCCTATCATTCCCACACACAACTAGCAAATGGGTTCACAAGCTTACTAATAAGCATATAAAGAACTTATGCTTGTGACAACCCGTGGTGAAGATAGAAGATGAAAGCCTCATCAAGACGAGGGATGCCAATTAAGATGGCAAAAGCCTCGTAAAGATAAGCATGAGGGAAATAATCTTCACCACACAAGAGTGCATCAAGATGCAACGATAGAGGACACACACTCAAGGCAAAAGCTTTCACGGAGCCACCAAAGAAATAACATAAGAAAGACAAGGTGGACATGAAAGAAAGGATATCAACTAGAGATGTAATTTCTCTCAAGTGTATAAGGTTCTATGTAGACGAAGTCATGATGATATATATATCTACAAAGAAGGATGTACACCCGAAATAGTTACAACACGAAGGAACAAGATGTCCACAAGGAAGTCATAAATATACCAATAAGATATTTGCTTGAAAGCATAGCACTTGGCTTGATATGGTCTTATTGTATATAAATGAATTCCAACCACACGAACATCAAAGACATCACAACTAGCAACAAGAGATCATTGTTGGGATGCTTTGAGAAAGGAAACAAGTAACACAAGAAAGAGTGAATAACATGCCATGATACAACCTACACAAGGTTGATGCAAGAAATGTGTGCATGAAGTAGATGATGATACTTGTTACCGAGATACCATTGGAAGGATATAGTAGATACCAATTGAAGGTAGATAGTAGTTCATTGATCATCCTAGCTTGACTCCAATATGCACATGGTGACAACACCTTCCTTGTGAGTGAGCCGAGCATCCAATGCATCTCCAAATGTTCCTAGAAGAACAACACGAACTAAACGGTACCCAAACTTATCGGGACCAAATAGTTAGAAACACCAATACATAGGACAAACTCCACATATATATGTGCATATAGATATGAAAATGAATTTCATGCACATCTCATCCAAATTGAGACTAGGTGGAGTTTCCCCTATATAATGAGTTAAAGAAAGAAAGCAAGCCAAATAAAATACATGAAGTAAACATGCATGCTCAAGACTTTCAAAACCCGAAACCAAAAGACAAAGAAATGCCAAGTGAAAAGGATACCAAATGGACAAATCATCACTTGGAAGATATCATTAAAGATACATCAAGGAGTGAGATATCCATTGATACACACTAAATTAAAGATGTTAAACTCCCAAAGAGAGGATGGTTCCAAACAAACCAAGCTCTCAACAAAGTTTCATGATGGCATAAGGTACCAAAAGAAAACGGCTTGCCTTCCACCAACACACACACTTGATAAGGATCACAAGAAGAGTGTTCTAAAGAAAATAGGATAGCTCCCCCACGAGTTGTGCACTATAGAGAATTTGCTTTTGAATACAAAATGCACAAGGTGGATCACCACTTTCACTATATCTAGAAAACACCAGACAAGAACAAGAAATTAACAAGATCCACAAGTGGTATGGAAGACAACGGGAGTTGACACAAACCTTGGCAAGAGAAAAGGCAAGTAAAACAAAAGCCAATGTAAAGATGATCAATAAATTCTACCACACATAAATGACTACCAATTGTCAAAAGACAAGAAGTAGATGGAAAGAATTCCCGGTGGTAGATAGCAAGGATATCCTACATCATCTTCAGACCACACACAAGCAAATTGCAACTTGTAGAGCTAACATGCCACCTAGGAACAAGATAATCTACAATATCAACACTAGGTGACAACATCTCAAATGTACACATTTTCTAGGCTAGTAATATACATAGCATATTACTCCCCCATAATGTGATACCAATGAAGAAAACTTAACAAGAGGCAATAAGAGGATCCAACACGAGATAACCAATGGAATTTTTAGAATTTGAATTTCTCATGAGAGATATACCACCTAGCGACTAGATAATCTTGTAATATCAATACTAAGTGGTATTCCCCATGTACCCACCTTTATAGGCTTGCGAAGTGCACAAAGCACACACTCCCCCATAATGGGATATTCCATTAAACTCTCACACGAGCCAACTAAGATACAACCAAGATGCACTAAGGCTCAACGAACGACACACAAGTACATGATGTGCAAACCAACATACACAAAGGCAATTTGGAGACACATCATATACAAACACATGCAAGGAACAAAACCAAAACATGCAAGGGGGCAAGTAACTTTCAATGTAAGCAATTTAAGTACAAGTTACCGCAAGGAGGCACATTGGATATAAGATATAGACTTGATGATTCAATTGACTTGGCTTGAGACAATAAGAGTGATGAAGTCCCCTTAATTCTTCATAATGTAGCCAAGTCTCCAATGCCCTCCAACAACACCTACTGATCAAGTTTGAGCTAGTTGGTCGCCAACCAAGTTTGGTCCTAAGAGGTTAGTCACAATAGGCTTGGCTACCCAAATGGTTCTTTGCTTCAAACCACTTTGAGTACCAACAAACTTGGCAACCACATTGCCAACATTATCCTTCCCAAGAGAATAGACATCATCAATAATAATTGGGTTGGATAAGTTACCACTAGTGCATGAAGAAGCGAGGTGACCTTTCTCACGGCATAGGTAGCAACGTCTACTCTTCACTTTCTTCTCACTTGATTTCTCAAGTTGAGAAGCATTAACTTGATTCTTCTTGGGAAGAGGCCTTTCTTCAACTTGAGGTTGAGCATGTGATTGAACTTGTGCCCTCTTCCCTTGTTTCTTGACACTAATGGCCTTCTTCTTCAATGGGCAAGATCTAACATGATGCCCTTCTACTTTGCACTTGAAGCAAACAATCTTGGCCGAATTCTTGACTTGTTTTTGGCCCTTCTTTTTGTTCATGTTGGGCTTCTTCTTATTGGAGTTGAATCCAAGTCCACCTTTGTCATTGGGGGATTTTTGCACACTCAAGATATTGTTGAGTGTGGATTTCCCTTGATGACTCTTTTCCAAGTCTTTCTTCAAAGAAGTGACTTGGGCCTTGAGCTCTTTGATTTCCTCTACATGGTTAGTCTCAACACAAGTACTAGAGGAAGTATAAGCTTCATCGTTAGAGCAACAAGGCAAGGAAAGCAATTCATCACAAAATGTACCAACATTGTGAGTAGATGAATTACAAGGACTAGCACATGGCAATATACTATTTTGACTAGAAGTAGTGCTAGTATCCACATGAGGCTCACTAGATGTTACCTTAGCAATCATGGCCTCATGAGCTATCTTTAGCACACTATGGGGTACTACAAGATCATCATGAGAGCTTGAGAGCTTTTCATGACTTTCTTACAATTTCCCATAATTGCTAGATAGCACCTCAAGTTGAGCCCGTAGCTCAACATTCTCCTTCAAAATGGATGCTTCACAAGTAATAGAGTTAGTAGCACAAGCATCATCATTTACAACAATAGGAGAGGACAACTTGGCAAGCTCTTTTAAATAAAAAGCTTCAAGTTGGGCATGAGACCCGGTGAGTTTGATGAGCTCACCCTTGATGACCCTTGAGCCATTTTCGAGGTGCTCAAAATCCTCAAGGAGTCTAGCATGAGAAACTTCAAGCTTAGCATTTTTAGTTTTGAAATTATTGGCCACCTCAAGAGCTCTATGATGAGATTCCCTCACTCTAGATAATTCTAGAGCAAAAGTCTCCTCAAGAGATTCGGAGGTGGTTTGTTCATGTTCAAGAGCTTGAGATAGCTCCGCAATCTCATTTGCGTAATCACGCCCATGAGCTTCCATTTTCTCAATGCTGGCCTCATGCTCCTCTAGATGAGATTCCAACTCCTCAATGTATTTTTGCCATCAATGGTAATGGACATTATTTCCATGAAGTTGGAACGAGCAATTTTATATTTATGAAGAGCTTTAAAAATCATTTCCCCCTTAGTTTTTAAGGAGGCAACATTATCATTCTCTTCATCATTATCCTCATCATCATTAGCATCAACATCATCATCAAGAGACATATTGGGGTACAAAGTAGGAGATACCTTTGACGCCTTAGCCATAAGGCAAAAAGCAATAGATGATGATGTAGGATTCCTTGAGGCACCATTAAACCCCACATCTTGTTCCATGGAGTGTTCGGTTTCCTCTACATTGTTAGCACAACAATTCGAGGAAATAGATGCATTTTTATCATGGCAACAAGATATAGCAAGCATATCATCATGAGATTTAGTCAAGCAATTTCTACATGATATGCAAGGACTATCAACACAAGCATGTGAAACATTTGGAGTGCTCGAAGTGTTAAAGCCCAAAGATGAAGCATTGCAGTAAGAAAGTGATGAAGGATCATCCACAATAAGCATACTATCATCATTGCAATGACCAACACTACTCACCACATCATTACCTTGTGGAAAACCACATGTAGGTGAAGTAGAAGAAGTTGAGAAGACTATATGACCGGAGGTGGAGGGAGAACAACCATCACCACAAATCTTGGACACACCATATTTATCTTGAAGTTTTGTCCATAACTCATGAGCATCCCGGAACGGCATGAGTTGAAATATAACTACATTGCTCAAAGCATCGAAAATCACATTAGAGGCTTGAGCATTGAGATAAGAGTTTTTCTCATCCTCTAAAGATAATCTTTGGGGATCCTTTGGAGGATAAAAACCCATATCTACAATTTGCTCTAAATTTGGGTCCATGACCCTAAAGAGATTAAGCATACGAATTACCCAAACATCAAAATTTGTTCCATCAAAACTAAGAGTGTCAGAGAATCCTAATCCCCTAGTCGACATCTT
Source organism: Triticum aestivum (assembly GCF_018294505.1). Lineage (NCBI taxonomy): Eukaryota > Viridiplantae > Streptophyta > Magnoliopsida > Poales > Poaceae > Triticum > Triticum aestivum. Next base: position 165,115,385 of record NC_057810.1, read on the forward strand.
TACTCTCTAGGCGGTTAAGCCCAACAAAGAGAGACGAGGCTCTGATACCAATTGAAAGATCGTGGATGTCGCCTAGAGGGGGGTGAATAGGCGCTTTAAAATAATCACGGTTTAGGCTTGAACAAATGCGGAATAAACCTAACGGTTAATTTGTCAAGCACAAAACGTAAAACAACTAGGCTCACCTATGTGCACCAACAACTTATGCTAAGCAAGATAAGCAACTATGTGATAGCAACATATATGACAAAGAACAATATGGCTATCACAAAGTAAAGTGCATAAGTAAAGGGCTCGGGTAAGAGATAATCGAGGCACGCGGAGACGACGATGTATCCTGAAGTTCACACCCTTGCGGATGCTAATCTCCGTTTGGAGCGGTGTGGAGGCACAATGCTCCCCTAGAAGCCACTAGGGCCACCGTAATCTCCTCACGCCCTCGCACAATGCAAGATGTCGTGATTCCACTAAGGGACCCTTGAGGACGGTCACCGAACCCGTACAAATGGCAACCCTTGGGGGCGGTCACCGAACCTGTACACTTTGGAAACCCTTGGGGGCGGTCACCGGAACCCGTCAAAATGCTCGGGGCGATCTCCACAACCTAATTGGAGACCCCGACGCTTGCCCGGAGCTTTACACCATAATGATTGAGCTCCGAACACCACCAACTGTCTAGGGCGCCCAAGCACCCAAGAGGAACAAGCTCAAGGGCACCAAGCACCCAAGAGTAATAAGCTTCTCAACTTGTAACTTCCACGTATCACCGTGGAGAACTCAAACCGATGCACCAAATGCAATGGCAAGGGCACACGGAGTGCCCAAGTCCTTCTCTCTCAAATCCCACCGAAGCAACTAATGCTAGGGAAGAAAAGGAGAGGAAGAACAAGAAGGAGAACACCAAGAACTCCAAGATCTAGATCTAAGGAGTTACCCTCACATAGAGGAGAAAGTGATTGGTGGAAATGTGCATCTAGATCTCCTCTCTCTTTTCCCTAAAAAACTAGCAAGAATCCATGGAGGGATTGAGAGTTAGCAAGCTCGAAGAAGGTCAACAATGGGGAAGAACACGAGCTCAAAGGATAAGGTTCAATGGGGAAGAAGACCCCCTTTTATAGGTGGGGAAAAATCCAACCGTTATGCTCACAGCCCGCACAGAGCGGTACTACCGCTCCAAGGAGCGGTACTACCGCTAGGGCGGTAGTACCCCTTTGAAAAACAACAGAGAGGAGGCAAAAGGCCAGTAGAACCGCCGGAGCGGTACTACCGCTCGTCCTCACTGTACTACTGCTCGACCTCACGGTACTACCGCAAGTGGTAGCGGTACTACTGCTTGCGAGCGGTACTAAAAAAATACTTCCGTGCCTACTTCCGCTGATCAAAACACGAGATTTTGGTCCGGAGCGGTACTACCGCTTAGGAGCCGCAGTAGTACTGCTCTGGAGCGGTACTACCGCTCAGGAGCCGCGGTAGTACTGCTCTGGAGCGGTACTACCGCTCAGGAGCCGCGGTAGTACTGCTCTGGAGCGGTAGTAAAAAATTACATCCGCTCTAGTCGCGGTACTACCGCTGCAGCCTTTACCAAAACAGCCACAACTTTTGCAAACGGACTCCGAATTCGACGAAACCAAGTTTGTTGGAAAGCTAGCGACAAGGGCTAACACAATATTGAAAGAAATACCAATAATAAGCAAATGAGAAAAGGCCCAAAATAAAATGGTGAGAACCCTTCCTCGGAGAAGACCGGTAAAACCTCCAACACCGAAAACATCATAGAAGACGCATGCAAACTCCGTTTTTGATGAACTCAAGCTTGTCATCAAGATGACCATAAGCTTTAAGACTCACAAAGAGAATCAAACAAGAACCAAGAAACATGATGCAAGGATGCAATGGTTTGAGCTCTCTACGAACGATACGATCAAGCAACTCATCGAGAGCCCCCCTTGATAGTACGACAATCGATCCTATAACCCGGTCTCCCACAACTACCATGAGACCGGTAAAATAGAAAACCTATCAAGGGCAAACTTTTGCCTTGCACATGGTCCACTTGAGATAGATGATGACGATCTTCACTCCCTTAAGTTGGACCACCTTTCTTGATTGCGTTGGCTCGATGAAGACTACATGATTGCTCCCCCATAGTCCACTATGGGTGAGCCACTCTTCGGCTCATCTTCACAAGTCCATTGACACCACAATGGTTGGCAAGATTCAAGCACTTGATCTCTTCGTGATGCTCCACTTGAACTTGCACACGGCAATCTTGATGACGATCACCACTTGATGACATCCTTTCCATGGGTTGTATGATATCTGCCTCTTGACGCAAGCCCATGGACACGTACCTAACCCCACATAGAACTCTCACATAGACCATGGGTTAGTACACAAAGTGCAATGGACAATGCTTACCATACCATGGGATCACTTGATCCCTCTCGGTACATCTTGTGCGCTTTGTGTGTTGAATCTTTCCAACTCTCTTCATTTGGACGATGTCTTGAAGATGGACATGAATGATCACATAATCTTCTTCTTCAAGACATGCTTGCAATAAGCTCAACACTCGCATGATCAATCTTTGGATAATTCCTTAATAGCACCTTGGTCAACTCATAAACTCCTTGAAATCAACACATGGACTTCAAGAAAAGCCTATGGACAAATCCTTCAAATATAACTCAAGACAACCATTAGTCCATAGAGATTGTCATCAATTACCAAAACCAAACATGGGGGCACCGCATGTTCTTTCAATGAGCGCAGGGGCGGTGTCCTGATTCAGCATCTCACCGAGAAGGCAAGCAAGCCAAATGCCTTGACAGGCCGATGTAGCTGCCGCGATGTACTCCGCCTCGCACGAAGATGCGGCGACAACCTTCTGCCTCACCGGTTGCCAGCTGACGGGACTATTCCTGAGAAGGAAAAGTATGCCCGAGGTGCTCTTCCGGGAGTCCACGTCACCAGCATGGTCAGAGTCGCTGTATCCGACCAAGCTCTCGCCGTCGCCACGACGATACACGCATCCATGTGTGAGCGTACCCGCGATGTACCGGAGCAGGTGCTTGACAGCAGCGAGGTGATCGCTTGCCGGGGCTTCCATGAACCTACTCGGGTACCCGACAACGAACGTAATGTCCGGTCGGGTGTGCACGAGATACCTGAGGCTCCCGATGATGCCGCGGTAGAGCGTAGCATCCACCGCCTTCTCGGAGCTATCCTTGCTAAGCTTTAGTCGTGCCTCCATTGGAGCATGCACGGCATGGCAGTCCTTCATGCCTGCCCGCTCGAGCATCTTGGCGGCGTAGGCCGCTTGCGTGATCGTGATGCGACCACCCTCCTGGTTCACCTCTAGACCGAGGTAGTACTGGAGCAGCCTGAGGTCGCTCATGCTGAAGAGATGATGCATCTCTCCCTTGAAGCGTCGAACCTCTTCGGGCTCTGCCCCGACGATGACCAGGTCTTCGACGTAGATGCCGACGATGAGCAGCGTGTTCGCGGTGCCACGCGAGTACACGCCATGCTCAGAAGCGCTGCGTGAGAACCCAAGGGATGCGAGGCTTGCATCGAGCTTGGTGTTCCACGCCCTTGGGGCTTGCCGGAGACCGTACAGGGCCTTGTGTAGCCCGTACACGCCCTGCTCATGGCTCTTGGCAACGAACCCTGGAGGCTGGGAGACGTACACCTCCTTGTTAAGGTCGCCGTTGAGAATCGCCGACTTGACGTCCATGTGGTGTACCTCCCACCCACGGTGAGCAGCCACGGCAAGGATGAGCCGCACGGACTCCAGCCTTGCCACCGGAGCAAAGACTTCCTCGAAGTCCACTCCCTCACGCTGCACGTAGCCCTTTGCGACAAGGCGTGCCTTGTGCTTGACAATGGCGCCGTTCTCGTCATTCTTGACCTTGAACACCCACTTGAGCCGGATGGCTCGGTGCCCAGTAGGCAGTGTGGTGAGTGTCCGAGTGGCGTTGTCGTTGATTGACGCCAGCTCGTCCAGCATCGCGTGGCGCCAGCAATCCTCTTGCTCGGCCTCCGCGAATGTGGTCGGCTCCTCGCCGGCCATCAGATGCAAGACGTCGTCGTCATCAACGTCCTCTTCCTCGGGCTGTTGTGGTGTTGCCGCAGCCTCGCCGAGGAGATCCCCCATGCGCCGAAACCTGTGGGGGGCACCAACGCTGTCGTCGGCGTCGAACAGCTCCGACCTCGCCGTTGGCGGGGTTGCGAACTGCCTCCTGGGACACACCTTGCTTGACGTCGGGGTGTCCGGGGACACCGTACCCAGGGACGGTGTTCTCGGGGTTGTGGTTCCCGGATCCACACCTCCCGGGCTTCCCGGGGTTGTAGAGTACATCAGGTACTCCACAGTGAAGGAGCTGCTTGCCGGGGCCTCCCCCGACGCCTCCCAAGTCCATCGCGCATCTTCGTCGAAGATGACGTCGCGCGAGACATGCACACGCTTTGAGACGGGGTCGTACATCTTGTACGCCTTAGAGCCCGTCTCGTAGCCCATGAACACCATAGGGGTGCTCCTGTCGTCGAGCTTCTTCAGTTGTGGGAGCGTCATCTTGACGTGCCCGACGCAACCAAAGGTGCGGAGGAAGTGTACATCGGGCTTCCTCCCATACCACGCCTCGTAAGGCGTCTTGCTGTTAACACTCCTTGTGAAGGAGCGGTTGAGGATGAAGACGGCCGTGAGTATGGCCTACCCCCAATACGTGCTCGGCACCTGCTTTGCGTTGAGCATGCAACGTGCCATCCCGAGCACCGTCTGGTTCCTCCGCTCGACGACGCCGTTCTGCTGCGGTGAGTAAGGGGTTGTGAGATGACGCTGCACCCCTTTCTCGGCGCAGTGCTTGTAGAACGTGGCCGACGTGAACTCGCCGCCACGGTCCGTGCGCAGCACGCGCAGCTTGTGGCTGCACTCGACCTCTGCTTCCGCTTGCTGCTTGACGATGGCTCGCTCCGCCTCGTCCTTGGAGGTGAGGAGCAGCACCCACATGAACCTGTTGTAGTCATCGACGAGCAGCAGGATGTAGCGACGCCCTCCTGGCGTTGCCGGGGTGATTGGGCCGCAGAGGTCCCCATGAACCAGCTCCAGGGGTTTCTGCGCCCGATAGCGTGACTTTTCGGGGAAGGGCAGGCGCCGCTGCTTCCCGGCAAGACACTCATCGCATAGCTCGTCGGCGTGCTTGATGTGAGGTAGCCCGCGAACGAGGTTGCCTCGCGCCATCTTCCGCAGCCCGTCGAAGTGTTGGTGTCCTAGCCGGGCATGCCAACACCACGCGTTGGAGACATGGCCCACGGCAAGGCACACAGGATGCACGGGTCGAAAGAAGAGCTTGTACAGGTGGTTTGCCGAGCGGGTTACCTCGATGAGCAGCCTCTTCTGCTGGTCGCGCACGATGAGAACACCGCGACGGATGCCAATGTCGAACCAGCCCTCGTCGAGCTGTCCGACACTCACGACGCTGCTCTTGAGCGCCGGGATGAAGTAGACGTCCGTAAACGCCCTGTGATCACCCCCTTTGTCGGCGAAGACAACGGTCCCGCGCCCGTGGATCTCCACCACGGATCCGTCCGTGAACCGCACCTTCCCGGTGATTGAGCGGTCCAGCTCCGCGAACGCGTCGACCGAACCAGTCATGTGGTTCGTGGCGCCGGTGTCGAGGAACCAACCCTCACTTTGCTTGCCGCCTGCAAGCGTGGGTGTGGTCACGGCTCTCTCTCCTCGTTGAGGAACACGTAGCCGCACGCACACACCGTTGTCAGGGAGCCATCTCCCGTCAACACGGTGGACCCCGAACACTTTGTTGTTAGGGTGTGGCTGACCTGAGTGTCCGTGCGCTCCTGCACGGAGTCGATGGTCGCCAGCATCATGGTCGGAGCATAGTCCGTCATATGCGTCGTTGTCGCGCAGACTTGCGCGACCTCGTCGGGTCCCGAGTTCGGGGACGCCGTCGCTGGGGTGTGGCTCCCCCACACCCGAGCCTTCATCGCCTCCTAGTCGGCAGGCCCCGAGAACGTCGTTGTCAAGGTGTGGCCTGTCACTGGAGTGATGGTTCCCGTGGACGGGTTCTGTGCCTCCTGCACGGAATGGGTGGTTGTCGAAGCCGTGGTCGCGAGAGACGTTGTGCTCTCCTGCACGGGCTCGACTCTTGCCAGCATCATTGCCGGCCCGCCGTCCACGTCAGCTTGGATGAGGTTTGTCGTTGTCGCGGCTGCCTCGTCGGCTTTCCTCCTGTGGCAATCCCGGATCCAGTGACCCGGCATGTTGCAGTAGCGGCACTTGCCACCGTTGCCAGCGCCTCGCCCTGCCTGGCTCGGCTTGCGACCGCGGTTGCCACCGCTGCTCTGGGCGCGGCCTCCGCCTCTGCCGCAACCTATGCTTCCCGTGGGGGCGCCTCCCCCACTACCGGAAGAGCCGTTGCGGCCGCGCTGCTGAAGCTGCGCGTCCCACTGCTCCCTGGTGAGCAGTAGTTCGCCGTCAGCACGATTGTTAGCTTCGTCGTCGCGCTCCTCAATGACCTTCAGCCGCCCTACCAGCTCCTCGATTGTCATGGTGGAGAGATCCACGAAACTCTCGATGGACCAGGCCAGTTGCTTGTACTACCTGGGGACGACGTGGAGGAACTTGAGAATCACCATCTTGTTGTCGATGGGACCTCCGAGCGTTGCGAGCTCGGTGACGAGACCTTGCAGTCGCAAGGCAAAGTCGTCGACTTGTTCACCGGCCTTGAACCGGATCTCCTCGTACTGGAGGCGCAAGGTCTGGGCCTTCGACTCCCGTACGTGCTCCACGCCGATGCGCAGAGTCTTGATGGTGTCCCATGCTTCCTTGGTTGTCTCCTTGGCGCCAAGGGTGAGCACCATCTCCGGTGGGACGGAGCGCAAGATCGCCTCCATCGCCAACCGGTCCTCCTCGTACTCGACATTGTCGGTTTCCACGGCTTTCCACATATGACGCGCCTCCATGATGACTTTCATCAGGACGGACCAACTGGGGTAGTTGGTCCGCGTGAGGAGAGGGAAGGAGGCATTGGACATGCCCACGTCTCTCGCACGGAGCGTGGCGCACCCAGCTCACCTCCCGACCTGCCTCGCAGCGCGAGCGCGTCCGCCGCACGGGTGTCCTCAGCCGAGCTCTGCTCGGCGGTCTTGGAACCGTCGTCGACGACACCTCCTTTCGGCATATGCTTCGGCATAACCTGAGGCTCTGATGCCAATTGTTAGCCCAAAACTATGGACTAGCTAGTTTCCCGAGGATCAACCAGGCAGAGGATACACGGCTAGACTACAACTAGTGCAAGCTAGCTATACTAGCAGAAGAGGACGTGAACTCAAGGCTTCACACACACACACGCACTAGTAAGAGTGGAGCTCACTTCTACTGCCTTGTACCGAAGCTGAAAATGACTTGAGTTGATTTATATACGAGGGACTAGGGGTCCTTTTATAGGACTTGAAATGGCACTTGCGAGACAAGCACCACGTAAGTGCACAGCACCTTCCTATCTACACTAGGAAACTACCACGTAGTTGCTTGCACAGCTAAAGTCTACTTCTAGTCAAGTTCCTCGACGTTAAGGAAAGGGCAGCGCTGGGCGTCGGTGCGCCGGCCCAACAGTTGGGCCGGTTGCCTCCCAGCTGTTCGATGCGAGCAACTACTGTCGTCGGATTGGAGCTTCTCGAGTCGTTTTCTCTCAAAAAAAGCATACCTGACGAAGACAGCGGGAAAAGGAGTAGCGGCGCCGCCGGTGCTCGCCATGAACGAGCGAGCGACCAACCTCGAGGCCGGTTGCCTCTCGCATCCTGGCCGGTCGCTTCCCGCCGACTTGCTTCGCCAGTTGCCGGCCATCGCTGTCGCATGTCGCCGGCCGGAAAATGTTTGGAGACGGCGCGTCGCGCTCGCCCTCGGCCGCCGCACCCTCGTCCTCAGCCGCCTGCACTTGCCGGCCACCCCCACGCCACCTCGTGCTCGCCCTCGGCTGCCCGTGCTCACTGCCTTCTGTCGCCCATGAGGAAGATGCCTAGCTGGTCACAAAGCCTGACCGTCACCGCCGCAACAATTTTTGTCGATGGTCGTAGCAAACGCCAACGACGGTTGCAACAAAAATCAGTCGCCTCGTAGCAAAATTTGACAATGAGGCTGCGCGTCTTCTTCGGCGGTGGTGGT